>NC_050532.1:26359676-26363450 GCF_002922805.2 Oryzias melastigma | reverse complement strand
CAGCTAATACTTCAGCTACATGCTATACATGCTAGCTGTTTTGGGTAATTTAGCCATTACTTTTAAGTTTTTTAGGCTATTTTGGAGTTAGGCTAATATTTATACAAGCTGTTTTGGCCAATTTAGACCTTTTTAGAAATACGTTTTTTGAAGTTATGCTAATATTTACATGCTAGCTGTTTTGGCTAATTTAGTTTTTTTTTCAGTTTTTATGCTATTTTGAAGTTGAGCTATTTTAGCTACATGCTAGCTGTTTTAGCTAACCTAAGGTTTTTGTTTTTGTTTTTTTTTTTTAGGCTAATTAAGCATTTAGCTAATATTTTAGCTTACAGCATTCACTCTAGCATTATCACAGGTAATGCTATATATCTGGTTCATAATTATGTTAAAAAGTTACAGTTTTAAAGTTTTAAAATGTAGTTTTAGAGTGTTCAATAAATGCTAATCCTGTTCGACCCACGATCTAAGGTGTGTTTTGGATTTTGGCCCCTTGTGCGATTGAGTTTGATACCCCTTTTTTATAGCTTTGATCTTTACGTGAAGCTTCCAGGAATCTCATAAAATGTTTTGTAACTTGAAAAACAATAAAAGAAAACAAAGTGGGGATAAAATAAGCCTTCTTCCTCTTTTCGTAGAACAAATTGTTCTTTTCTTTTAGCATCTTTTTCTCCTCCCTCACATACCCTAATACCCTTTTCCAGCCTTCGTCATGCACTTTCACCTTTAATCACTTCTTCTCTATAACCAGATCCCTCATCCTGCACTGCACAAACCTCCATCTTCATAGGTCATTTGGTCTAATTATTTGTCTACATTTGTAAAAAGAAAAAAAAAAACAAAGAGAGTTGAGAAAAGCTGTTTTCTTCAGACTTATGCAGATGGATTTTGCTGCAGTGGATTAAAATGTCTTTGAGATGTGACTGATTTCACTCTTGTCCATTGATTGATAATACTTTGCCGTTGTTACAGATCATGTCAATGGACATTGCACTAGCCCCACCTCCCAGCCCTGCTCGGCGGGAAAGCCTCGCATTCCGATGGGTCCTGAGGGGCCAAGGCTTACCCGCAGAGGCCCCGGCCGGCCGCCCTTCCGCAAGGCCCAGTCTGCTGCTTGCATGGAGATCTCTTTGCCTGTGTCCCACACTGAAGGTGTGTGCTTGTCTTCCCGACTCCCATCCATACCTTACCCCCTCCTCCCTACGAGTGCATGTCACCCCATCCCTTTAAGGTCGTGGATGTAGGCCTGAAACATAGTTAACATAAGGCAAGCACATGCTAATGCAAGCTGGCAGGAGCAAAAGTTTATCCCAACTGACTTAAAAAGATGGTCACGGTGACACATGGCATCAACAGGAAGGTGAAGTCAAAATGTCATTTATTATCCCATCTGCAGCTTGCATTAGCAGCACCGTATAACATTGCAACAGGACTGCAGGCCCTTCTGCTTTTAACACAGCTAAGCTGCTGCTTGTGTCTACCATGTCCCAGGCCTGAAGGTTGGTGCAATGTTAAGTGATTAGCAGTTTTTATTTTTTTATCATTTCTGCTTCTGGTATTTTTGGTGCATAAGTGAGCATTTCTATTTTTGCTCATTTATGACTTGACCTATTAATTTGCAATGCATGAGATGACATTGTTTATCTTCCAGATACAAGAAACGACCAAATGTGAGATGAGTTTTAACGATGTAGTTGCTTTACGAAAAATGAAGCGGGAACACAAACGTTTGATATGGTGTGAATACGCTCTCTAATTAGATCTTTCACTTTGAGCTTTATATAGGTTGTTGATTGTAAATTTTAACATCTTTATTTTTATATTTAGCATATTTTAGGAGGAAAAATAAACAGGCTTTCTTTTTCAAAAGCATATTTTCACCTTTTAAATGAATGTCTTTATAAATGTTACATTCACTAACAAAATATTTAGTTAGCAGGATAAATATTTAATTTTTAGCTAATTATTTAGCTTAAAATTATGTATTTAGATTAGAAACTAAATATTTTATTTGAATAAATTAAATATTTTATTTTGCACATTAAATATTTAACTAAAATCTAAATATGTATTTTTCAAATGAAATATTTATGTTTTGTAACTGAATGTAAAGTTTACATTTAGTATTTAATTAAAAAATAAATATTCAGAAATAATATTAATAATAATATTTAATGAAAACTAAATATTTACTTTTTAATTTCATATTTAGTATTTTACAAAATATTTTGTTTTTAATTATATATTCAGATTCATACTAAATTTTTCGTTTCTTTTAGTAAATAATGAATTAAAAACAAATTAGTGAAAAAATGTATTATTTATATTTTAAATCTAAATATGTTGTTATAAAATAAATATTTAGTTTTTAATTATATATTTTGTATTTTACTAAAGATTTAGATCTATTCTAAATACTTAGTTAAAAACTAAATATTAAGTTTGGATCTAAATAATTTCTAACTATATATTAAGATTCTAAATATATAGATAAAAACTAAATATTTAGTTTTATATTTTGTTAAAAAACTAAATATTTAGTTTGGAAAATAAATATTTGGTTACATCTGAATGTTTAATGTGCAAACTAAATATTTCATTTCATGAAATTAAATATTTAGGCTGTAAGCTAAATATATAATTTGGAAATAAATATTTAGCTTAACATTAAATATTTAGCTTGTTAGCTAAAAATGTGGTTATTAAATGTAACATTTATATATACATTAATTTAAAAGGTGAAAATATACATTTTAAAAATGAGATGTTTTACAAATGGCACCCCAGAGCCTCAGGAAGCATTTTTGTTGGTTTTAAAGTTTTAAAATGCTTCGGTGACAACCCAACTGTAGTGTTGCCATCCACAAATGTTTATTTTCTTCCATTACCGGTACTTTTTTTCCCACAGTGTGTCTGATCAGCTTGTGTGTACCTGTGCTTCTGTAGGCGGTAGAAAGGGGGCGTGTCAATATGGCTTCCTGTGTTCAGTCGTTGGCGATATCAAAGTGCAACTTTCTGCACTTTTGGTCCTTTTTCCTAATTTTAGAATACATTAAGACTCTGGTTACTATAGTTAGTATTGCCCTCAAACTGAGACATGCTTTTGTTTTCTCCAAAAGGAAAAATATGTTTTTTGTTTTTTCTTTTCTTTTAAACACACGGCCTCCAAAGTGTCTGAGAAATGGCCTCTGTGAAGATGTGTTTAACGACATTTGATTACCCGCTACAAATGAATCCTTGCACTTAGTCTGTCACTGCTAGGCAACAGACATCAAGACGTGAAGCAGGACATCTATTGACTTTGAGTAAACAACATCCTCCCACTGCGGACTGAAGAGAGATGCACATTTTTTATCGTAACAGGACTCCTGACATTTCCTGTCATGTTGAAAACCCTATTTATCTCTTTCACTGTCAAAACTGAATTTTCTATTAAAGTCCAGCAAAATAGCTTGAGGGAGGGGCCGGTGTGGCAGGATGGCAAAGGCTGTGATGGAGGTTGGCAGAAGAAAAGTGAGGAAGGCAAACCCCGGCCGAGGTGATCTCAGGGTCTGGGACTGAAGTTCCTCACAAGAATGAGGACTGAGGATGTTAAAGATCCCAGAACTCTGATTTAGTTTACTGTGTAGCAGTGCTCCTGTTGAGAGCACTTTATAGATCAGTTAGTAATCTCCAGTGCACCACCATTCTGCAGTGGAACCATTTTTGATTTATGACATTAACCCTTAACAAACTGCGACCTCTTTGAGTTTTTACAGGTAAACCTGGCTCGGGTCA
>NC_050532.1:26308968-26359664 GCF_002922805.2 Oryzias melastigma | reverse complement strand
GGAACAATAACAAAAACTGGACACTAATAACAATAAAAACAAAAGACAAACCAAAGGGAATTGGAAACTTGACCAAACATAGAATAAGTCAGAGAGACTTCTGATCCAGCTATGTCGAGCGTCTGAGTCAGCAGCTACCTGCTAACGGCTGTCTAACCAAAACTACCTCAAGAAAACAAATAAACAAAGCCCACAAACTAAGACTACCAGCCCCAAACTAAAATAACAAAACCCAGCAGTATAAGACTACTGAGGACAAAGAGGTTAAAAAAGATGGAAAAATGTCCAGCAGTAGCAGCAGGATGTAACAAGACTACACAATAATTCTACAATAAACCTAAAACTGTAATGAAAACTCAGATCTAAATAGTCTTATTTTCTGGAGTATAAGTCACACTCCTGACCAAACTATGCTTAAAAACACAACTCATACTCTGAAAAATATGATTACTGTTGTCATTTTTTCACACCAATAAAATATATTTAACTGTTTTTGTATTAATACAAAGTTCAAAAGTGTAAACATAAAACAAAAAATTATAATTTCCAAAAAAGAAAGCAAAATAAGGTCAAAACAAAATGAAAAATGTGTTTTATCCCTAGAACACCCACTATAAAAAGTTACACCATCACTTTTACCGGGTAATTTTTACTGGATATAACATACCCGATAAAAAGAATTGGTCGTAAAGAATTTGACAGAACATGATAAATTAGAGTGGTTTTCTTTTATTTTCAACTGTGGTTTATGTAGCAAAATGGAAAATAAGAACGTAAGAAGATCCTTAAAACATGCTTGAAAATTACTGAAAAATTCGGAATTTGAGAACAAAAAATTTAAAAAAAAATAATAATAATACTGGAGACTTGACCTTTGCTCCACCCATTCCTTAGACATGTGAGACTTTACATGTTTGGCTAACCTACCTTTTTTCAGTTTTTTAGGCTAATTTGGCATTTAGCTAATATTTCAGCTGGCTATCAGCTTTAGCATTTTCAGCTATTAATTTCAGCCTCTTCAACTATCAGCACTAGCCAAGTTCAGCTTAAAGCATTCACACACATTATCAAGTTACGGTTTTAAAAATGTAGTTTTAGAGTGTTCAACAAATGTTTTTCCGGTTCAATCCGTGACCTAAGGTGTGTTCTGGATTTTGGCCCCCTGTGTGATTGAGTTCGACACCCCTGCAGTAGTGAGTGCAGAGACTACCAAAGGTTAACCATGAACGTAAGGCTCTGACTGGACGAGTCTTTTAGCTGTGGCGTGATTATAAACAGTGTCTTTGCCTTTCATTCTGAGGTCTCATAGAAGCCAAAACTCTCTCATTATCTTCACAAAAGGCAAATCTCTCTACAGGAGGTTCAGCTTTGCAACGATTTCCAAAATGTCACAGCTGCTGCAGCCACGCCGCACAAAACATCAGACAAGAGATCAACCAGAGCTGCTGGCTGAAGCGAAGGTCACGCTCCATTATGTCTTCATATCTGAGCTCTGCTTCAAAGTTTTTAAAGATTTTTAATTCAGGCTTCCCAAATACTTGTTGCTCTGACCTTAAGCGAGGCGATGGGCGCTCTCGTTTATGTCAAAAGGAACGACGTACGTTAGTTTTGAAATTAGACCGGAGTCGTCACCTTCAGTAACTTCATTATGAAATGTGATCTGGTGCAGGAAGCTGGTCTGGATTAGCCTCAGATAAAAGTTTTATTAGAGCTCTGGGTTTCAATGCTTTAAGTTTCCAGATAATTGTGGAAATTAGGCTTTTTCATCAATTTGGGGTCTTTGTTGTCTTTGAAAAAAAAGGCAAAATTATGTCATGTAATAGAAATTATAATGTAGTTTGTAAAAATGACTTTAACCAGCAGATTTAAACACATCATCTTTGATTCAAACTTTGTCCTATTTATCCTTTAAAACCTCATTAAAGTAAAAGCAAAAACAGTTCAGTTGTGGTAGCATTATAAATGGAATACTTCAGAGACATAATGACATGTAACTTTTATAACTTGTCATCATTTATTTACTAGATATACAGCAGGTGCTGTTCATCATTAGTGGTTGATGAGGTGATTATCAGCAGGTGTGCAGATCCCACAAAATATTCATCATTTGTCTCTTTAAGGACAGAGGACGGTCAGGGGAAAGAAAAACTGTAGAAAACGTCTGAAAAATGACAAAAATGAGAAGATCCTCGGAAAATTAACTGCAGAAATATTTGTTTTGTTGCATTACTGAAACATTAACAACAAAAATGTGTTACTGGGAGTCTGTAGACTTCACACATCCGTCTCTCAATACTCTAAAGACTCACAGAGTCTTAGAAAACTACAGATTCCCAAAATCGACATTGAAGTAAAAAAAATAAATAAATACATTTCTTTTTTTTTTTTTCTAAAAAAATAAGATCAAAAATTTTACTTTTGGTGTGCACCAGTTAGTAACCAGAAGAAAAAAGTAATAAATAAAACCTTCAATTATAATCTAGTGTGCACCAGTGAGTAACCAGAACATTTTTTTTACTTTAATGTTTAGAAAAAAAAAAAATTCTGGATATTTTCTGGATATTAACTGGTGCACACCAGATAGTAACTGGTTGACACCACTTACTATCTGGTGTGCACCAGTTAGTTACCAGGTTTTTTTTTTTGTTTGTTTTTTCAGTCATAGAAAAACAAAAATTCATTTACTATCTGGTACGCATCATTTAGTAACCCTAAAAAATTATTTTAATTTTTAAATATTTTTTTTTTCTAAAAATTAAGGTTAAAATGTTTTTGCATACTAACTGGTCTCACCAAATAGTAACTGGAACACACCAGAATTCAATTTTTCTACTTAATTTCTTAAAAAAAAAAAATTTCAGTTACTACCTGGTGCGCAATGGATAGTAACTCTAATTTTTTTTCCAGGTACCATCTGATGGACACAGTTACTGGTGTTCAACAGTTAGTAACCAGAAATAAATTACTTTAATCTAAAATAAAAAAATTAAATATTTTTTTTCAATTGCTATCTGGTGTGCACCAGTTACTAGTGCGCACCAGTTAGTAACCAGAAACATTTTTTTACTTCAATAAGTAGAATTTTTTTTATGTCCCTTTAAGGTCTCTGGAGAAAACACTGTTTTATGTACTTCCTAATAATTTAACCTGCAAGGCCATTTGAGCAACAATAGCGTACAGCTCCTCTAGTGTCATCAGATACTGTACGATAGCAAGGCTCTCACTCTCCTTGGGAGCGCCTCTCCTCTCAGAGCTCCGTACATCGTCTGTTGTCTGCTGTCGGCTCTGTTGTGCTCCAGTTGCAGTGGGTTACCACAGTGAAGACCCAGCAGTATACCTGCAATAATTAAAGGTCACCGAGCAGCGCGAGAAATGAGGCTGAAGTTAATAAGGCCTGCATGGCAGGCAAGCAAACAAGAGGAGGGAATCCACAGGGGAAGCCGGGATGATGGCTTCATATATTTACTGTATGGTAAACATTTCCATATTGCTTTCTTTCCATTAGAGGCTGCAGCGAATGGTTTTCAATCAAGTGAAGTAGATAGAACCACAAGTGAATAAAAATATATCTTTTTTTTTACCGTAATTCTAGATATTTTTAGGCTATAGACTTTTTATAACCTTTTCTTAGACTCTTAAAGTTCAATCCTTCATAGAGAACAATTTGTCCGATATTATAGAATGAAAACAAAGATCAAAGATTTAAGGTAAAATAGTTATTTAGAGAAGAGACTGAAGACGGCTCCACTCCAATCCAATCATTTATTATAGTACAAAACAGTAAAGAATCGTATGTAATAAGTCAACATTAAAGTAAGAAAGAGCAGAATAATTTAGGAAAACAATGAGTCCACTGTCCTTTCATCCCCTAATATCACAACAAAAACATGTTTGTCCTGCAAAATCTTATTAATCATTTCCTGAGTAGAGTGGTTGAGAAAGCTCATCACACAGGTCACTTTCAGTTCGTATCCTCAGATGTTCTTGCAGGCTCCTCGGGTAATAAAGGAGACTATCTAATCTCTGCAGATGCATTCTGAGGAGGCATGGAGGAGGGAAATGACTGACAACGGTCTACAACCAATCAGGACGCAGAAGACAATCTACTGGAAAAACATTAAAATAAAAAGCTGGAGAAATTGAAAAAATAAAATCAGCAAAACAGCAACACCACAAATGGTGAGACACATTATAGCAATACTGTCATAGAAACATACTTGTAACAACAAGAAAAAACAGTTTCTGGGGCAGCAGATTGGACATTATCGCTCTCAGCTGCTTTTTTTATGTTAAACCTAATAACATTTCTAAAAAAGTTGCAGGAAACGATCAAAGGATTTCTTAGTTCTTATTTTAATCAAACAAAGTTTTACTTTTCACTAAATGAAGGCCTAAATCTCAGGAATATGTGTGTGTTTCTACCACTGTCTACCTGTCGGCCTAAACACTTGGGATTGTCTGTCTACCCTTATCAGCACCCTGACACGGCCTCCGATGCCCCGGGCTCCCTGCGAGGGGCCCCCGGGGGTCCCTGTGTCCTGTCAGAGCACCGCTGTGCCTGACTTTCATTAGCCAGCACCCCCACAGGCTCTGTCACCCGGCGTAATCCCACCCGGGCAGCACACGGCCGAACGGCGCTGCTGCCGCCCAGACTCCCAGCAGAAGGCTGCAATCCTCAGCAGCGCTGCACGCCAGCGCTGTCCACGACTGACGAGTTCTGGGAACAGTCCCCAAACTTCTTCAGGAAATCTAAATGACGTCCTACAGGCAAGGATAAACAACACTCTGGTATTTGGGAAAGTTATTGGAGACGTTTCTTTTGAACATATTTAAGTAGTTCTTATGAGAAACTAAAGGAAGTAGAAAAATGTCATTAAAAGTACCTTTAAAATAATAAAAACAAACAATACTACAAGATTCAGTGTTCCCCCGCATGAATGGATCTCTGAGTGTTTCATAGGTTGATTAGTGACTACATTTCCAGGAAATATAACCCAAAATAAAAATGTGATATTCTGCCAGGTTAAAAGCTTCTTTTATATTAAATTTAAACATAAAAATAAAGTCTTAGATTGAAGTTCTTCCACATCAGTAAACTGATACGTTCCCCCTTGTTATCACATTTCACATTTTATTTTTTCATTGTAACTTCCATACTTTTAAAAGAAAAAAACAGTTCAGGTTTTTGCGTCCCGATTGGTTGTAAACTGCTGTCAGTCAGTCTCCTCTGTGCATGTCTCTATCTCCCAGAATCTGTACAGTTTGACAAATCTACGTTTATTCTATAATACCAGACTTATTTTTGAGAAAATGTGACATTTCAAACATCTTTCATGTTCCTGGGCTTATTATTGAATTATGAAAGACTATTAGCTGAGGTGCTACTGCTAATGTAAAAAAAATGTCTAGAAATTCTTTAAAGAAAAATATTCATCTCTAATTTGAAGTGTCCAAATATTCTCTAAACATCTTTAAGAAGTTGGTGATGTCTTAATATTTGTCAGTAATGGTACTTATTGGAGAGAAAGTGGGGGGCAAAGAGTTTCCTGGGGTCCCCCCCCCCGTACCCACTGTAGCTCCGCCCCTGATCCACTATCCTCTGTGATGTATTTTATGTGTGGATAGAACGACTTGGGTTCATCAGGATATTTCAAGACATCCAAAGATCACTGAACATGCATGATGTCTCCTAATGACTAGTGATTGTTTGAGTGTGTTACTCCTCCTAAAAACTCATCAAAGTCACTCCCTAACTGGATCATTAAGGACAAAAAGACCAAACTCTAGTGGTCCGTGTTTATAACCCTGTGGAACACCATGCTGGCATGCTTTAAGGTCTATAGTAAACCTTGTGTTTCTGAGAACCTTCTGCACCTGACTGTGAGATCCAACACTCAGGCTCTCTTTCGGCCTCAGTGGACTGCATGTAGGACACGGTCACAGTTTCATCTGCACAGGGATTGATGCACACCACAATTTGAACTCTCAACAGTGATTTTTGTGTATTTCTGAACAGTCTTCCCTCGCTCAGTCGCCTCTTTCTTTCTTTCCCTCTCTGTCGTTCTCTGGTGCTGCTGTTGTCCGTCTCGTCTGTTCCGCGGCTCGGACTGGTGTTTCTCCGGGTCGTGCCGGGCTTCGGTTTGTTCTGTGGGGGGGGGTTCATGTTGTGGGGGATGAGTAGGGCACGCGTCCAGGAGGGCAATGCTTCAGCAGTTACACGGCGTCACTATGTACTCGCACGACGAGCACCACACCACCACCACCCCCTACTGCTGGACTGAGAGAGGTAAGAGGCCTCTGTCACTGACGTCCGTCCGTCCGTCCAACTGTCGCCTCGTCCTGTGACCTCTGCCATGTGTCGTCCTAAACACTCGCTCAGTCGGTTCATCTTGTCCTGGACGGTGAGGAGCTTGGGTGCGTGAGGCGGTCTGCATTATTTATGCACCGACAGGTAAAGGTCAAAGACAAACCGCAGTAGTTTCTCCTGATCAATTAGACACAATCTGTTGGTTGTTTCTGGAATTTGGTGGTGAAAAATCCCTCCATCCAACGTCAGCAGAGACTTCATTCACTCTTCAAGCTCGCAGCGCCTTCGCTGTTACATAAACTTTCTGCTTTGTGCAACATTGGGCTGGAAGTGCAGTACTACACATTTTCTTGGCTCTGAATAATTCAGAAATGCGGCAATACAGAAATGCTTTCACGATGGAGGCGAGGTACACGATGGACGCCGCGAACGCTGCACTCAAACGGGAGCTGGGAGGTTGGGAAATTGGTGCGTTTGTGTCCTTGAATTTAGTGACTAATCTCAACAAAGCGGAGGTAGGAAGGTGTTTGTGTGTTTCTGTCTCTTTGTGGTTCTCGATCTCAGTGTTTCTCATTCATTTATCGGCATTCACATCATTAAATGACCTGTAAATATTTTTTTTCTCTCATCTGGATCTCCCCCCATTTTTATCTTCTTGTGATTCTGTTCCTTTCTCCTCTTCTTTTCCCTCCATGTCCATTCTACCTTCGTCATTGCTTCTTCTATCTTCTCTGGCCTCGTTTGTCTGTTTTGGGGCTGCTCCCGCAGAGAGTCGCGAAAACTCCTTCAGCCGCTCTCGCAGCTCCAGCGTGTCGAGCATCGACCGGGACACCAAAGAGGCCGTCACCACGCTGCAGTTCGGAGAGTCCTACGGACGCAAGAACGACGTGCTGCCCGGTCCGTGTCTGTGGGTGGGCACCAGCCTGGGCGTGGTCCTGCTCATCCCGATGTCCATTCCCATCGACCACGAAGAGAGGATGGAGGACTCGGTCACCGTGGGCCCCAGTGGTAAGCACCAGAACCCTCAAAGTTTGGGTTTCAGATCAAACTCCTAAACTTTAAAGTTACTTTTTTCCCAGAGTTTGAACAGAAGTTTGACATCTATCAGTCTTGAAGAAAAATCTCAATGTTCTTGTGCTGCAGCTCCTCCATCTTTTCTGACAATAACTTTGTTGAGTCACTGATGAAAAAGTGTTTTCGTCATCAATCAGGTTCCAACTCTGTCATCCAGCAGCTTTGCAGGATGCAGTCATGTCATGAACATTTTTCTCTTTTGCTGTTTGCTGGATGCATCATTGAGTTTGTATGTCGTTGCTAAACAAAACATCCAAGACATTAAAGAGTGTATTCCTCATCATCTTAAAATGTTCCTCATCAGAAAACCTACTTTCATCTGTTTTAAAGGGAAAAATCTCAAACATTTCAGAGGTTATGAAGCCATCATAGCTTTGTGTTTGTCCATCATCTGTCCAGACTCTGGTTTTAGTGTCATTATCTTGTCTTGACAGGTGATGAATCACTAAGACACTTCAGCTCGTTCATCCTCCTTTTCTTTAGCTCCTAATGATGGTTTACATAAAGATTTTTAGAAATGCAATAATATATTTAAGGAAAATTTTGCATTTTTTTCTTGCTCCATCCTTATAGATTCATTTATTTATTTGTTCTTTTAGTTAGAATGTACAATACATACAATCTACTAAGGAAGAACAGGAGTAGGATGAAGACAGAGTCTTATAAACCCCTTCTCCACTCTCATTATTACATATAATACCAACATATGACTAAATGAGAGGGTCTAATAAAAAAAACACAAATAAAAACAAACGCAAAATGAAAACCCGTAATAAAAACAATATCACAGACAGGAACGTCATGCTGCATACAAATCAATCATTTTGTTTTTACATTTAAACTTAAACCAACGTTAAACACTTTTTCAGCTCATTATCCAACTCATCCCATTTTTTAACCCCAGCACAGGAAATAGTTATTTGTTTAAGTGTAGTTTTCACTTTAGGTACCTTGAAGTCATCATTTCTTCTACTGTTTGGTAGATTTTGTAAACTATGTGGCAACATAAAATGTTTGGCCTTAAACATCACCAGCAGTGTCTGCAGAGGACATAAATCTTTAAATTTCAGTATTCTTGAATTAAAAAATAGTTCAGAGGTGTTCTCATTGTAGGGAGTCAAATGTATTATTCGTAATGATTTTTTTTGCTGAATTATTAAAGGTTGTAGGTTCGACTCATAAGAATTACCCCAGACAATATGAAAAATATGGTAAAATCAGGGAGAAATGCAGAATATGCTTAGCTTTGTAATTTAGCAAATATTTAGCTTTGTTAAAATTGCAAGATTTTGAATTATTTTTTGTTTTATATAAACAATATAGATCAGTAACATATTTCACCAACATGTTCTTCAGCTTAAGCACATTTTCAGTCATCTGGGCTGAATAATTATCAGTTTGTTCAGTCAAAAGGTACAAAAATGTGTGCAAGTCCTCTCTTACCAATAGACCAACATTTTTATTTTGCCTTTTTTCAGAAAGAATTGATTTTTTTCTTACCACACATTATTTCTATACATACAAAATGTTCAATATTTTTTTTCTTTTTAATTTCTTAGAAAAAATCACATAAATTGTAAAAATAAAGTAAAAAAACGACTTTTTATTCATTTCATTTTTTATAGAACCATTTTTTAACATAAGAAAAAACTGACTAAGGAGCATACTTCAGCTGAGAGTCTCCTTTGACACCACAATTTGTAGCTTTTATGGACTGGTAATAATAAAACGTGAGAAACGACTCAACGTTTTAGTCATTTCAAGGTTCATTTTTTTCCTCCTATTTCCCATTAAAACATGCATGTTGAGGTTATATTGAGAGCAATAATTCCTGGATTTCTGTCTGTAAGACTTTAATGTCAGTTTTCACATCACAGCTTGATCATTCAAAAGACATTTTATGCTTTTTGTGCCTCTAATAATCGCCCCACACGTCTGTTCAAGCTTCCCATCCTGCAAACCCACGTTAGATGTTCCCACCTTCCTACCTGTATCTATTTTATTCAGTTTCATTTATTCTGAAGCGGTTGAGGGTCGTGTTGGGTTCATTCTCATTTTCTAACTCCTCTAATTTCTGGTTGCTGATAAAGAAATAATACAAGACAGCATCAAAAAGCTGCATGTGGGTTTTTCTTTTATTCTTTTAATATATTCTTCGTTTGTCTGGACTTAAGTGGTGGTCTTTTATATATAATTGCCTGTCATTATCATGATAGTGGGATTAGAAAACAGCTCCAGCATTTGGTGACATCCGGTAAATGTGATGGTAAAATAGCAACAGTTTAGTTTTTCTTTGTCAAGTTACGTCCACAAAAGATCCAGATAAGATGGAAAATAATCCAGGTGTTTTCCATCTGCAACAAAATCTCTCATTTAAAAAAAAATCTAGAAAGAGAGCTGCCTCGAGGGGGAACATTTAGCATGAAAACTGAAACAAAATAGTGGTAAATTAAATCAAAACTAAGGTCAAAACGTAAGAATATTTAGAAAAGTAAAATGAAATGAAAGAAATGTCAATGAAAAACTGTGTAAATTAGGCTAAAATGTTGGAAAAATAAATCAAGATCTGACAAAAAGGTTTGCCATTAACAGAAAGGAACAGTTCTCTTTTTTCTCTAATACTTTTTGAGTCAGAGAGAGTATTTTAATGCATTAACCATCCATGAGCGGGCCAATCATTGCGTTTGCTATGCAGCCTCCTTGTTTTTCCACTGGAAACATCAGTTAAATGTGCATTAAAACCCTGGTGTGATTAAAAAAGTCACTTATTCAAGTAAAAACATCAGTTTAGTCGAGGAGTCTACAACACGTAAGGAGCCATTCGGGTCGACTTCTAAGTGAGGACCCACAAAGTAAGAAAAATAGAGCAGCTTTATTGAATATTACTTTAACTAATATGATAAGTATAAATTAAGTATTGTTTTCTTTGCGCAAAACGCATAAAAATGTACTGAAAATAGCCCTTTATTCAAAAAAAATATTAAATGCAGTAATTTCTGGAAAATAAGTCTCTGTTTTTTTCATAGTTTAGCCTGGAGTGAAACTTATACTCAACAGCGACTTATTGGTGATTTTTTTTTAAACATAATTAAGCTCAAATCTTCATTTTTTTTCCACTAGCTTCCGGTTGCCCTTTAGCGGTTGTTTCCACTAACAACCACTAGAGGGTGCTGTATTTTCTTCTGTGCCAGAAGAAGAAGTGTCGTCCAAAACAAACATGGAGGAGAATCGGAATGTTTTCCTCTTTTTAGTTCTTTTAATCTTTTAAAGTGCGACTTATACTCCAGAGCGACATATATATAGTTTTCTTCTTAATTACATATTTTTTGCTCTTGCGACTTATAATCCAAAAAATACAGTAACTTTTAACAGGTTCACATGGCTTCCTTTCAAAATAAAAGACACCCTGGGTCACATTAGAACATCTCGAAGCAAATGTTGTAGTATAGAGTAATTTTAACAATGATTAAAAAAAAGAAAAAGTTATTTTACCATTTGTGCGATATCTCATCCAGAAATGTGAATATTTAACTAAAATCAAATCAGTGACCCTTACTGTATTTTTAACTATACAGTTCACTTAAAAATCTGAATCTGATGTGCTGTAAGTATGAATTCTGGTTGAGTTTGCTGACCTTCAACTGATTTTTTGTGAAACCTGATGCACAAAAATCTGTCAAATTATGGATTATTGGAGCATTATGGGAACTGTAGTCCGATACCTCACAGAGCGATATCTTGATTTGCTTTTGTTATTTGTTCCTAATAACTGACTTACTGAGTTACTTTTTAAGATGATTTTTTTTTTAATTTTTCTTCAACCAGAGAGCCCCAACAGAGAGGTGAAAGAGCCGCATGTGGCTCCAGATCCAGTCCTGGTATAGTCAGTAAAAGCAGTAAAACTGTTTCTTTAGGGTTTAAATGAGTGAGTAGTGAATTACTTACACAATTTTAGTTGCAAGAGATGATAAAGATCCCTCTTTTCCTTTGATTTTTATGTCTTTCTGCATATTCGATTTGAAAAAAATGTCCACATTCTACCTTTTGAGTTATTTTTTTCCTGTTTTTTCAATGTTTTCAGTAGAAACAAACAACATTTTTTTTACTTTCTTTCTGCTTCAATATCTTCCTCTCCTTTTCCTCCAAACGTCCTCAGGAGCTGTCCAAATGCTGAAGGGTTCTGTGCTGCGCTTCGCGTTCCTGGACTGCTCTGGAGCTCTCATTCAGGGCCCCTACGAGGTTTGGCGGGACCAGAACGCCCCCGAGGACTCGGATCGACCACGGAGGCGCAAACTGGTCCACTTCTCCCCCTCGTCCTCCCAAGACGCCTGCGGAGAGGGACACTTGACCGTGGTGTGCTCGGAGAGGCAGGCCAAAGTTTTCCTGATGCCGTCGCAGTCTTGCCTCTTCGTGCACAACATCACGGAGTCGTCGTTTGTCCTGCGGGCCGACGTGGTGTCCGTGTGCAACAGCGTGTGCCTGGCCTGTTTCTGTGCCAACGGGCACGTCATGATGCTGAGGTACGACCACAGCAGAGTCAAATCAAACCGCTCCACGCTTTTCTACTTCATACCACAAATATTTATTCAGGGTTTGGAGCAGCATTTTCCAAAACTGTAAAAGCTACTAATAGAAGTCATTATTTGCCTCATGAATGCAGGAAAGTGAAATTAAAAAAAAACAGCAAATGGCTCATTTTATTGGGATAATGCATCTGAAATAATACAAAACTCCATTTTCAACCCATTTCTCCATCAATAGTTCACATGTCAAAGTCAAGGCCTTGACTGCAATTACAAATATAAATGAAATGAAAATAAAAAATTGTTAAAATCAATTAAACCACTTTAAAAGACACAGGTGGTACCAGGGTTGGACCAAGTTTTATATCAAAATTAGCTAATTGAGCTTTTAGTAATTTATTATTGATGAAAATGTAGCAGAAAATCAGAAAAAGTACATTTTATTGTTTCATGAATTCTGAAGTGCAGATCTCCTCGTTTCTGGAATGATCCATAATATTTCAGCTAAATTTTACCGTCGCTCTTTTTCTTTTCAGATCAATGCTTCTCATAAGATCTTTACAGACAGCTGGGTCCTCTCACTGTCAAAAAAAAACTATGAATTTATATTTGTTTTCCTCTGAACAAAACTGTTTAATGTGGCGACTCCGTACAGTAAATCAAATCCACTCTGCTCTGTTTGAAACGTCCCGTGAACTGACCTGTTCTCCGCTTGAAAACTCTGTTTCTGCTCTTTTTCTCCCGCCGTCATTCCCACAGTTTGCCCAGTTTACGACCTCTGATGGACGTCAATTACCTGCCTCTGACTGACATGCGCATTGCAAGAACCTTTTATTTTACCAATGGGGGGCAGGCCCTGTACCTCAGCTCCCCCACGGAGATCCAGAGAATTACCTACACCCAGGAGATGTGTGACAACCTGCAGGTAGGCATTTCTGCAGCCCAGAATTTACACAAACGCCGCCGCTTTAAGTCGGCAGAGAAGCTCCTCCCCCTTCAACCTGCAGTCCGTGCAGCCAGAGGTTAAGTGCAGTTTGACTTTGTGCATGATTGCATGTTGAAACCAGCATCCAACCATCACCACCTCCCTTCTTCAGTAGCTGATGCTGCCATAGTGCCACCTACAGGTGGTACAGAGTTACTGCAACTGAAAAACAACCACTTCAGTCGAATCCAATGAATGTTTTTAAGAACAGTGTTTTTGCCAACAGTCATCTCTTGTTTTATTTGTTCCAGGAAATGCTGGGAGAGCTATTCACTCCAATAGAAACACCAGAGGCCCAAAACCGAGGATTCTTAAAGGGTTTCTTTGGAGGAAACACCCAAACCTTTGACAGAGAAGAGTTGTGTGCGTCTTTCTGAATATTCTGTCATATTATGTTAAAAACAGCTAAAGCTCTTTGGTTACTAAAAAGGTCTAATAATACAAAAAAATGTTTTTATTTGTCTTTATTTGAAGCGTAATTCCACTCCTCATCTTCTCGTTTTTCCCTGCGGTTTGCAGTCGGCGAGGCAGCTGCTGGGAAAGCTTCCCGGAGTCTGGCGCAGCACATTCCCGGTCAGGGGGGGGTGGAGGGGATGAAAGTGGCAGCAGGCGGAGCGGTGGGTGAGCTGGCCCGGGCCCGCATCGCCTTGGATGAGAGGGGTCAGCGGCTGGGGGAGCTGGAGGAGCGCACCGCCCTGATGATGACCAGCGCGGAAACCTTCTCCAAACACGCCCACGAGGTGACGGGAGTTCAGGGGCGCGCGTGTGGAAGTCTGTTGAAAAGATTGTAAATCTAAAGCTGTCATTAACCAAGACAAACACCAGTTTAAGGATTTTATTTGTTTGGGTTTTACTTAAATTGAGATTATTTTTTTAAAGTGACTGTGCTGCCACCAAATTAAGTGAAGTTTAATTTATTTAATATTATAACATAAAAGGTGAAAAATAAAACTTCAAACTAGTAATACAAACGACTGCTTAATTTTAACAAAACTGTATCAAACAAAACAATAAAAAATAGTTTTGTTTTAAATTTTTGTTAATTTTGAATCCTCAGGTACATACAGCTTAAATAAAAATTAAAGTAATAAAACTTTTAATATGAACTCAACTCATAAAAAAATACTTTTTTAGATTTCATCAGGATTTTTCTTTTCTAACTTCCCTATTTTATGTGTTATTTGATGAACATGTTAAAATATTTAAAGAAAAATGTCACAGAAGGAGTGAACATGATGTTACCTGAAGATCACAGGTGAAGTTCCCGCCCAAATGTTGGTTGTCGCCCAAGTGTTTTTGTGCGAGACATTACTGCTGTGGTCTGGCTAACACTTTGCGTTAACGTGCGTTAACGCGCGTTCACACCGAACGCGATTCGCGCGTCAGAGGCGCCAGCTCCAGAGGTAATCAACGGTTCAGGCGCGCTCTGGGTGAACTGAAGCCTCGTGATGCAATATGAGCGACCGGCGCAGCGCGAATCTCTACCAGCAGCTCGAAATGTGCAGCTAAAATGTAAAAACCTGAAGTCTGACAGGTCGCTGCATCACATCAGCCAATCAGGAACTCAGCTTTGGGGGAGTGACGTTTTCAGTTGGTAGAATATTAGTCCAAAGCGAGCGTTTTTGTCCTGAACTTTCATCTTTTTCCTCAACCCGCTGGAGCTGCAGGTTCTCAGAGCTCATCCGGCTACTTCTGGGCGAAGGCGGAAACACTCTGGACAGATCGCCGGCTTTCGCTCTCGCGGCGGAGCTCACTCGCTCGATATGCTGGGAGCGACAGAGAGACGCTGCGGGTTCAGAGGCTGTCGGCTCGGTCCTCATCGAGACATTTAAGAAAAAGGAAAAATAGTCTCCTAATATTATTTTCCCCCTCGAATTAATACGAAACAGTGAGCCTTCAAGTTCAGCCACAGAGACACAGAAACACGGTGGAAGCGGCTGTCATACAGACCTGTCATAAACCTGATTCCTCGACATTAATGTGTCTTTCATTCATTCTAGCTGGTAGCTCCTCCCACATGCGAACGCGGCGTCAGGAACGCATTTTTTGACAGGTGGCGAGCAGCGAATTCACCACGGGGCAAAAGAGGGGCGGGACACGTGAATTTGAATCGTGTTCGGTGTGAAAGCACATTTACATTCATGTTACAGCATTATCGCAGGTAATGTTATGTATCCAGTTCTAGTAATTATGTGAAAAAGTTATGGTTTTAAAGTTTTAAATATGTAGTTTTAGAGTGTTTAATAAATGTTTATCCCGTTCGGCCCGCAACCTCAGGTGTGATTTGGACTTTTACACTCCTGACAGACAAATTAATCCTGTTTTGGTACAATATTCACCAACAAAAGCTCATTTTATTCAAAAATACTAAGATTCTCTGAGAGAAATCCTGCTAAAATAAAAAAGTGTATATTTTTAAGTCCTGCTCTTTTCATCTCGTTGTTTTTCAGCTGATGCTGAAATGCAAGGACAAGAAATGGTACCAGTTCTGAGAGCCGGACGGAGGGACGAGGCTGCCTCGGGTCTGCTTGGAGTTCGATGCTGCAACAGAACTTTCATTTTAGAAATATGAAAGCAGTTGGATGAAAGACTGTCTGCTGGGGCTTCAGCGATGTTGCTAAATGGCGAGGAAGGGCCGCTCCCTTAGAGAGAGAGAGAGAGAGAGCGACGATGGCGGCGGCGTGGGGAGGTCTGAGGACTCACCTGGAATTATTCAACCTGTCTGTGTGCGCGTGTGAGTGGTTGGGTTTTCTGGACCTTACAGTGTAGATGCTCAAAAGTTAAGAAACCAACAAGAAATGCATGAACCAACAATGGATGAGTATTAAAAATATACAACTGCCATATTAAAAAGCAGCATGCTATTTTAAGTGATCAATATTAAAAATGTTTTATTTATAATGTAAGCCAATGACAGAAACTATGAAAAACTTTATATTTTTTGAAATACTGGCAAAAATTCTATATATAAAAAGGGAAATGTATACCTGCATTGCTATTAAGCCAAAACTTGTGTTACTTTCCCTTTGGTTTTCATTCTTTGGTGGATTTGATTTTTTTCCTACTCAGAAAATATTAGTTGACACGATATAAACGAGCATACGTAACTATTTACACACACCTATACAAATGTAGTCCAACTTTGTTCAACTGCTTCACAGTACAAATATGACTCGGTAGTATTACCACCTTAACCCTGCATACTCCAATCACTCTGAGCTACGTTTTTCTTTCTCAGCTGCTGCTAATTAACAAAAGGAGGATGAGGGACACTCCAAAATAAGGAAACAGAGATGGGTGTGAGAAAAACTTTACTGTATTTCTATCTTTGTAAAATTCACCTTTCATCAAAAAAATAAAAGAAAGAAAGTTCACATCAGAGATATGGAGACATAACTGAACTGATGTGTTGATGAGATCCAGTGAGTTCAGGCGAACCAACCGTGTTTCTTTAAGTGATGTAGAGTCGGAGGAAAATCTGGCAGTCATCTCCAACCGGAGCAAAAACCGTGCTTTTCTTTTCTATCGTTCTTTCTATGATATTCTTGTGTCGCAGTCCTATATTTGATGGTTCTGGCCTCGTTAACTAAAGGCTTATGTAGTTTATGAACAACTAATGTTTCATGATACATGGTTGTATATCAAATCGTGATAGTGTTGTACGTCACTGGGACAGACAAACCACATCAAGTGAGGAGGATATTTTGTACTCGTGTACTCGTCTGTATCTTGAACTGATCTAAAAAAAGAATCTATTGTTCCCATCTCATACAGGAGACGTAAGAATCATCACAGATCTGACTAAATCCATTCAAATGAGAATCCAATCAGTCATTTCTGCTCCTTAGACTTAATGGCCTTCAAACTCACGCTCCGAGCGTCCGGAGTCGCACATGAATTCTGACCCAACACGTGTCTTAAACATGGCAGAATCACAAGCGTACATTTCTCTCCTATCTCTGTACCGTCAATGAGATTTGTGTTCAGTGGAGTTCTTTCAGTGGCAACGAAAACACACAAAAAAAGAAAACAAAAAAGAAAACAGAAAAAAAGTTCTGATTCTGCTGACAGGGTGTTTTGTTAGTACGTTTTCGGTTTATATGTTTTTCTTTTTTTATATTAACTGTACAGTTGAACTTTGGGTGAAAGGTGAAAAAAAAAGAATATTTTCTGTATATGTGGTACCTGTTCTGGCTTTGTCTCAAACACTGGAACTATGTAGTTCTTCACACTGTAGTCGGCTGAAAAAGCATCCGTTTGGTTTTCTTAATGATGGCAGCCAAGTTTGTCTTATTTTCTTGGATTCTACCACTTTTTGTTCTTATCAATATATACTAGTGTAATAGAAATTACTTGAGAAAAAAGGTCTGAAAATATGTTGATGCAAAAACAAACTGAAATAAACATTGATTGATGTACACAGCTGAGCACTCGGCTCTCGAGTCTTTGAGTACGAACATCGCGGGAGAAAGAAACGTTTAAAGATCTAAGCTTTATTAAAGCCAAAACAAGTATTTTTAAATATTAAAACACCCCATCAAAGCTGTCAAGGATTGTACAAAACAGTATAAGTCAAACAGAAGGTGAAGAGATTTAAAGTTTTACTTTCTGACAGTCATAGAGACTTTTTGTTGTCTACAAACTGTGGAGAGAAAACAGACTCAGTCGGGTTTGTGCGTCTGTAATTCTTGATTTGTAACTCATACAATACATCCATCCATCCATCCATCTTCTTGACCGCTTCGTCCCTTTCGGGGTCGCGGGGTGCTGGAGCCTATCCCGGCTACTGATGGGCGAAGGCGGGGTACACCCTGGACAGGTCGCCAGTCTGTCTCAGGGCCTCAATCACACACATTCACTCACACATTCATACCTAGGGGCAATTTAGAGTCACCAATTAACCTATGAAGCATGTTTTTGGATGGTGGGAGGAAGCCGGAGTCCCCGGTGAAAACCCACGCATGCACGGGGAGAACATGCAAACTCCACACAGAAAGGTCCCAAATCCCCCAGCCGGGATTTGAACCGGGGCCTTCTCGCTGTGAGGCGAGAGCGCTAACCACTGCGCCACCGTGCAGCCCCATACAATACATGTTGTGCTAAATATAAAAATTACAAAGTTTGTGCATGTAGTTTCAAGCTGTGTTCATTTTAGTTGTGCATGTGTAAATTGTATTTTGTTTCATATTTTTTGTACCTGTGCACAACATGTATGAGTTACAAATGAAGAATTACGCACAAATCCAGTTACACAGAAATCCAGAATGACGCACACGCGAATCAAGAATTATGCGCACACACATCTAAAGTTACGCACAAATCAAGAATTACGCACAAATGTAGAAATACACACAATTCTAACATTACGCACAAACCTAAAGTTTCGCACAAATCAAGAGTTACACAAACACAAATCCAAATATCAAAATCAAGAATTAAGAACAAATCTAAAGTTACGCACAAACCTAAATCTATGCACAAATCAAGAATAATGCACAAATCTAAAGTTACGCACAAACCTAGATCTATGCACAAATCAAGAATAATGCACAAATCTAAATTTACGCACAAACCTAAGGTTACAAACAAATCAAGAGTCACACAAACACGAATCCAAACGCAAAAATCAAGAATTATGCACAAATCTAAAGTTACGTACAAATCAAGAATTACACAAACATTAATCCAAATACACAAATAAAATATTATCGACACACAAATCGGGGTGATTCTGTTGTCTCTCCACAGCCAACGGTCTCCAGACTTCCTGGAACAAACTGCTGCGTTCTCCATTTCCTGGTTTACTTCAAACTAAAGTGTTATCCAGCTAAGATCCAGGCAGCGTTTTCTCCACCTGCGTTTGCTGCAGTCATTAGTTTACGGGCTTCCTTATTTTCCATCTGCTCTTCCTATAAAGGAAGATTCACCACCTGTCTGGATGAGACAGAAGGTCTGTTCTCGTGCACTTCCACGAGCACAGAGGGGCCGAGGGTTCCTCTTTTCTTCAGCTCTACAGGCTGGTGCTCACATCAACAACACACGACCTTAAGAGATGTATTATTATTATTTTGTCTTTCTCCAAGACTACAAGACAAGAACATTTTAACCGTTTTGCTTCGATTGACTTTACTATGATAAGGATCAAATTAAAAAAGGAAAATAAAATAACATTTAATAGAAACATTTTCAAGGTGGTACAAGTACCTCAACAGTCAGCAAGCTTATTTTTTTTATTTAATATGCATTTGAATTTAAGTTAACATCCAAGATTGTCAATTCAGTTTAACTTTTCTATAAAACTCTAAAATGTTATTTTCAAATAATTTTATTTTATTTTCATATACTTGCTCATAGTGACTTCTTTGTTTCAAAGAATCCCAATCTTAGATCATAAATGTAGTCATATTTATGCCAGAAATCTTTTTTAAAAAATCACATTTTACATAAACTTGATCAGTGAATTAATTAAGAATGTCAGGAAAAATTGGGAACGTTAGATATAAAGTTAAAGAAATTCATTATAAATTAAATGTATCCATCTAAAGAACTTTTAAGATTACGATTTACTATAAAAGATCATATTTGCTAATTCTGTGAAAAGGAAATCAAAAACATACGAGATTTATTTTTCTTTTGTTTCCATATATTTTAGGAAGAATTACATAATTGGCAGAGAAATATTTTCCCACAACTGCCAACATTTTCATCAAACATCATCAAATTTGGCATCGCTTTAAAAAATAAATTAGAAGGGATCTCCTTAAATATATTCCTTTGTCTTACTAAATGTAACATACAGAAATATAAATATTTAAAGACCCCCCCTGAAAGTTAGAATATTTATGAGCAGATTCAATCTATGCTTGGAATTGCTGAAGCTCCACACACAAAAATAAAATATTAGAGACTATGATAGACTAAAAACTTCCCTTTTGTATCTATAGATGTGAAAACATTTGTTTTGTTTGCCTCACTTTGCTCAGATCTATTTTTATTTTATTATTGCAATTGCCCCCTCTGTTTGGTTGCATTAATTAAAATAAACTACAATGTCAAGCCACGTTTTGTTCTGTAGTGCTGTAGTTGTTTAATTAAAACATTTTTAATAACAAAAAAAACGCATGTTATGATATTAACAATATAAACTCTTTGTAGTATGCACACAAAAATTAGCATAATTTAAAATGAGAATTTTCAAGTTACAATTGTGGACAGTTTTTCAATAAAACAAAATCTAACAAGAAAAACACATCACTAGAGGAACAATAATAATAATTTTACTTCCGTGTTGTTATCCAATCAAATCGTTGGTTAAGAATGACGGAGTCTCTTTAAGCCAATCACAGTGGATAAAGCGGCCTGGCAGCCAATCAGATCTGAGTTCAATGAGAAGAGCTTCCGTCTTCACTAGACTGCTATAAATCAACATCAGAACATTTTATAAACCATTTTTGAAGACAGTTAAACCATGAATTTGTTTATATGAGATACACTTACGTTTTAGAAATACTAGTATTTTTTTGTTTGACTCCAAATGTTTCACGGACTCCAACCAGGTGAGCAGCACAGAAAGGTAAAGTAGAGTCCACGCTGCCGACATGTCTCCGGGGCTGCTGCCTCTGTTCGGGGTGTGTTTCTGTCTGGGGGTGTTTGGACACCTCGGAACCAAGGCCGCTTCGGTTCTGGATCCGGATAAAACTTTGATTTGGGGACCAGGACTGGAGGCGAACGTCGTCCTTCCAGCTCGGTTTTTCTACATCCAGGCGGTGGACAGCTTTGGGACAAAGTAGGTTAACTGGTTTAGCTGCTATTTATGTTTCTTTTCTTAAAAGAACTTTTTCTGTTTGCAACAGATGACTCGAATTCTGTTTACCCAGAAATGTTCTGGGTTTTGTCGTTTGGGTTGATTGACGTAAGAAAATTGATTTTCTGCGAAGAAATGCCAAAGTCCGATAATTTTCCAATTGCTTTTTCTGAATTGCTTTCTAACGAAATAGTTAAAAATATGTTAAAATTATGTTTTCATCTGGAAATGCATCCCTTTGAGCCTCAGAAAACTGTCACTTGTACTTCCGCATTGGTATCCAATCGCATCACTGTTTTGGACTAGAAGAGCCAATCACAGCCGGATGCTGCGGCCTGGCAGCCAATCAGCTCATAGAGGAATGTTCATAATACTTAAGGAAATCAAAATTGTGTGTGTCCCCTTCTCCTCACAGCCTAACATCTTCGCCGGGGGAGAAAAGCTTTGAGGTGAAGATCACGTCTGCGGTGGAGCAGTTCACCAGGATCTGGGTTCAGGTTCTGGACCGTCGGGACGGGTCTTTCCTAGTTCGCTACCGGATGTATGCCACCTATACAGACCTGCAAATCCACATTTTTCACAAAGGGGAGCATGTTGGGAAGTCGCCGTATACGCTCAAAGGTAGAATAGGGTTAAAACAGAACATTCTGATCATCTTCATCTCACAAACATCATAGTCGTGGTTCTTTGGGGTACCAGAGAAGTTTCTCAGAGAGTTCTTCCCTTGCAGGTCCGGTTTATCATGAAGGCTGTGACTGTCCCCAGCCGAGCGGTTCTGTTTGGGAGGCCCACATGCACTGTCCTCAGTCCTTCGCCCAGATAGACCAGGATCTGTCCCACTTCAGGAGCATCGATCCGGACCGCAATGCTCAGGAGATCCCACAGCGGTTCAGGCAGCGGCAAAGCCTGTGCCACTACACCGTCAAAGACAACAAGGTATTTCCTAACGGGTCATGTGAGGAACATGAAGTTCAACAAGAATGGGGCAACTGAGGACAAACGTCTCCGCGTTTTGGATCCGTTTTCAGAGGAGTCTGCAGATGTTCTCATGATGAATAGTCACAGAAAGTTTGTTTTTCTGCTTCATCTTCCTGAGTTCAAACTCCAACTTTAAAACCTGGATTTTGGTTTACGTCTAAAGTTTGTTGTGTTTCTCACAGCAGGACAAAAAGATAATTCTTTATTTATTCTGCATAGAATTTCTGTAACAGTCCATCTCTTTAGTCGTATCTAAATTTATTCTCAGGATGTGATTGTATCTGAATCTGGATGACTGCAGTCAACACCTTAAAGATGAGAAGAAATACTTTAGTCATGCGAAAAATATCTTTGATTTTGATTTTCTTGTTCATTTTTAACCTTAAACTTTCACAAAAAATGTAAAAAAGCTTTTCCCTTAAGGAATCCGAGAACAATCTTCTCCTGGGGTCTAAAAGTTCATCTGAACGTTTTGGTTTGCAGCAATTAACAATGACAAAAAAATAAAACAAATAATAAAAAAGGGCCATTTTGATGAGTTATCCAGGGTTTTAAAAAATCTGCTTTACCTTTAAATCTTTTAACACAGTTGTTTAAAAACAAAGAATTTAATGTTTTTTAGCTTCGATTCATTGCAAAAAAATTTGATTCAATTAGTTACAAGTCACGATTAATCAATTACTCAAAAATAATAATCCACATGACAGCACTGATAATAATGGTAAAAAATATGTAAACGTTTCAATAAAATCTCATCAAAAATAGCTTTTTACTCGCATTTCTTAATGTTTTAATTTGATTTGATGGATTTATTTCAAGCATTAAAAAAGGAATACTACAATGAAATAGTTAAAAAATGCATAAATATTCACAAAAAAATCAAATATGAAGTAATACTATGGTTAGAAAATAAATATAAAGGTAAATAAGGATATTAAGAATGTAAGCCAAAGAAATCATTATTGAACTTAAGACTAAATAACTTAAAGTTAAGTTCTTCTCCTAAGACCTCAACAGTTCTCACTGTGTTTTATTCCCTTTTCGGTTCATAAATTTTATTGTTGTTTTTTTTTGAGAGATATGGTGTCATTTATGCACATCTTTAAAAGCAGCTGATGATCAATCAAGGATGTCTATTAATTAGACAAATCTGTCTAATTCTACAAGTTTCCTTCATTTTGGATTCTACTCTGGTTTATTTTAAGCAATTTTCACCAATAAAATCAACAGAAAAAGATATTAAAAATAAAAAAACACATAAAAATTGTTGAGATATATTTATTAGAAAATAATTAGATGAAATATGTGACTTGCTTGTCTTTTCAGTGCCGTGATGTGACAGTAAACGCTGATTTATGGAGCGTTTTTCTCTTCCTGTCAGGTTTACATCAAGACGTTTGGAGAACACGTTGGCTTCCGGATCTTCATGGACGCCGTTCTGCTGTCACTCACTCGGAAGGTAAGCTCCTTCATGCTTAAGCAGTTTGAAAATCAAGTGCAACCTTGACAAACAGGAATATTTTCCGCTGCGGAAGTCTTTAAGATTCAGTTAAAGAGCACCGTGTGAGCTGACCTGCAGCGTGGGCGTGTCCTGTGAGTGCAGGTGCGCCTCCCGGATCTGGAGTTCTTCGTTAATCTGGGGGACTGGCCTCTGGAGAAGAGGAAACCCACGGACCACATCCATCCCATCTTCTCCTGGTGCGGCTCCAACAGCACCAGAGACATCGTGATGCCCACGTACGACCTGACGGAGTCCGTCCTGGAGACCATGGGGAGGTGAGAGCCGCTCACCTGCAGCTATGGGACAAACGGATCCATGCAGATGGACGGACAGAAAAACATTTGATATAAAATCAACATTTTCTTCTTGTCCTAAAACGGGCTGCATTCAAATATTCTCGTCTTTATGATGTTTAATAATTCAAGTCTCTTTCTGAGATGATTTTTGAGCGTCTGCGTTCAGTTTAAAGGAAACGAGGAACAAAGACGTCCTTAAGATATAATGGAGCTCAATAATAAAGAGCTTCTGCTGGTGGAGAACGTTGGATTCTGAATTTCACAGGAAACAAGTGGAGTCATTTGCATAAAGCAGAACTGTGACGTTTTTAGGTTTTCTAAAACTTGAATGAAAGAATCCTGGCGTTTGATTTTGATAATAAAGGCGGTTTGAGTTGAGAAAATATGAAACTTAAAGAGAAGACGTAAAGAGTTTATCGTCTGATGTTTATGGATCTGACCTGGATCTTTCTCCCTCCACTCCTCCGTCTCTTTGTTGCTCTTTGCTGGTTTTAAATATTTAATTTTGTTGTTGTAAAGTGATCTTGAAATGATTTTCAATATTTTTAATATTAATGAACTTTTTAATACCCTAGTTGGCGCCTTCAGAACTTCTGCCTCATTTCCTGATATGATTATGACTCTAACAGCTTGAGGAACTTCAGGAAAGTGGAGATCCTGACATTGATTTTGTGCAACAAACAGAGTAAGCCTGGACATGATGTCTGTTCAGGGCAACACCGGGCCAGCGTGGGCCGAGAAGAACGCCACGGCCTTCTGGAGGGGGCGGGACAGCCGCCAGGAGCGGCTGGAGCTGGTGAAGCTCTCCAGAGCTCACCCTGACCTGATCGACGCCGCCTTCACCAACTTCTTCTTCTTCAAGCATGACGAGGGCCTGTACGGCCCGCTGGTCAAACACGTCTCCTTCTTTGACTTCTTTAAGGTAAACAGGATCCACCTTTTATTTTAACTTCGCTTTAGCATTAGAGTGTCGAACTCAATCACACAAGGAGCCAAAATCTAACGAACACCTTAGGTCGTGAGGAGAGCAGGATAAACATTTATTAAAACACTCTAAAACTACATTTTTAAAACTTTAGAATCGTAACTTTTTAACATGATTTTGATCTAAATATATAGCATTACCTGGGATAATGCTAGTGCTGATAGTTGAAGATGCTGAAATTGATAGTTTAAATCATTGAAGCTGATAGCTAGCTAAAATATTAGCTAAATGTCAAATGTGCCTAATAAACTAAAAACAATAACATACAACATACAACTAAAAACGGCTAGCATGTAGCTGAAATATGAGCTAAACTCCTAAATAGCCTAAAAAAATGCAAAAAGCAGAAATTAGCTGAAACAGCTAGCATTTAGCTGAAATACTAGCTGAACTCCAAAATATCCTAAAAAATCTTATACCAAAATAGTCCAAAAAGCTAGCAGAATAAAACAGAAAGAAGCCTAAATTAGCAAAAACAGCTAGTATGTAGCTGAAATATTAGGTAAACTCCAAAAACCTAAAAAAATAAAAAAGCCTGAATTAACCAAAACAGCAACAGATGGCTAAAATATGAGCTAAACTCCTAAATATCCTAAAAAAAAAAGCCAGAATTAGCTGAAACAGCTAGCATGTAGCTGAAATATTAGCTAAGCTAAAATACACAACAGACTAAAAAGCTAAATAAAAATCGGAAATTAGCGAAAACATTTAGCTGAAATATTAGCTAAACTCCAAAATAGCCAAATAAATCTTAAAAAAATACCAAAATAGTCCTAAAGCTAGCAGAATGCCAATTTTTAAAACTTTAAAACCATAACTTTCTAACATAATTATGATAAAAAAGTCAGGAATATTATTCCAGAATAAATCAACTTAAACCTTAAATAACTTTCAATATTTTACTCTCCATAAAAATATATTTTGTCAAAATTATACAAGTTAGAAATGAGCTCAAGATAACATCAGGCCAAACTGATCTGGGGGGCCAGATCCGGCCCCCGGGCCTCGACTTTGACATGTGCTCTATAACAACGATATCCTCTCTGTTCCCCTTCAGTACAAGTATCAGATAAACATCGACGGCACCGTGGCGGCGTACCGGCTGCCGTACCTGCTGGCCGGAGACAGCGCGGTCTTCAAGGTGGACTCCAGTTACTACGAGCATTTCTACCAGCAGCTGCGAGCGTGGGAGCATTACATCCCGGTCAGAGCCGACCTGGGGGACCTGCTGGAGAAGATCCGGTGGGCTCGGGACCACGACTCAGAGGTGAGGATCTAAACTCCTCCAAACACCGATTTTGAAAATGTTATAATGGTTTACTTCGTCTGGACTCCGTCAGGCTCAGAAGATTGCTCTGGCAGGACAGCAGTTTGCTCGCCGTCACCTCATGGGAGACACCATTTTCTGTTACTACTACAGACTTTTCACGGTATTGATGTTTGCACTAACGAAAAGAAAAAAAAATACAGCTTAAAAAAGCCTAAACGATCTAAAAGTGTCGTCTGCTTTAGGAGTATTCCAAACTCCAGGTGAGCCGGCCAAAGGTGCGGGAGGGAATGGAGCTGGTGGAGCAGCCGGAGGATGAACTCTTTCCATGTTCCTGTCACAGAGTCGGGGTACGAGAAGGAAATGTAACTTCATTAAAGCATTTTATTTGATCCTTTATTAGTTCATGTTATTAGCTTATGTAGCTAGAAGCAGGTCTGTGAAGATAAAGAAGTAAAAGTTCATGCTAGTTTGTATTCAAATACAATATTTAGTACAATTCAAACCTCATTCACATAAACTGGGATTGACCTTGGCTTCACAAAACTCTTGAGACAAACAGGTTTATCCCTGTTCCAGATGGTTTTTGGTCTAAAGTTTCACTCCGATCATCTTTTAATCTACTTCCTATGTCTTTATTTTAAATGATGCAGTTTTTACCCAAAGTAAAAATTGTTTTCTAGGATTTCTGGCAGGAATTCATTAGAAACTCACCTCTGAGTTGTGGGCGGGATCATTGGTGTGGAGTAGCTCCGCCCTCTTTCCCCTCCTGTTTCTGAGAGACCATCGTATTTTCTACGTTAGAAATACGATCTTTTTCAAATATTCTGTTGTCTTCTCCTCATTCACAACGATTAGAATATAGAAATACTCAGAAATGCAAATTTAAGCTTCATGTCTTCATATGTGTCCTCCTTCAATAGAAAAATGCTACAAAAACATTTTAAAAACACTATTTTCACCAAAGTTGGTCTTTAAAATTTAAGTTTGGTAAACAAAGAAGCAAGAATGTACGATGTTAGACCTTAAGCCGGAATATTATTTGCATTCTTGGGGGAAAAAAAAAAAAAAATTGAAAAAAAAATCCCTCAAATTTGGTAATAATGGTTTGTTCCACTAGATTAGAAAATGTCTAAACAACTTTAATGTATTTGTACAAAAAAAGCTGTTTTGGAATTAGTTTGTTTCAAGCAAAAAGACAAAAATATATATATATATACATAAATAATCAAAGCTAATTAGCATATTTAGTCATAACTTAATTGGAAAATGAATCAAACAAAAGATAAAGAAATGCTTATATAAATCAGTTACTATTATGTTCATGTTTTATTCATCAAGACTTTAAAATAAGAAAATCTATGATGTAAACTAAATTATAAATTAAACGTTATGAGGTTTAATATCTTATTTTTGTTGTAAATGATGGGGAAAAAAAGGTTACCATCCTTAAAAAAAGTAATAATCCCAGTCTGGCTCCCCCTGCTGTTAAATTAGTGACATTACACCAATCAAAAAACTTCATAGAACTTTACTAAGATGTTAATTCGTGTCAGATTCTGTTTTATTAATGGGAATATTTTATTTTTTTCCAGGTAAAGGATGAACTTTGATTGCTGACAAACAACATCTTCATACTGTATGCTGCCAAAAACAACTAACTTTATGACGTTCATGTATATTTAATCTTTTTTAATAATAAATATATTTTTTTCCATTGTGTTTGACTTTTCTTCTTTTTTTTTCAACACAATTTAATACAATATCAAAACATTTGTACACTTTTAAGTGATGTTTAAACATAGAATTGTTGACTTTTTTAAAGAGTAATCAGTGCTGACATTTAAATGGATATGTTTCTGGGGAAAAAATATCATTTTTATAAGAGTTAGATGTGTTTTTGGACCTGAAAAGATGACATTCTTTTCAAAAAGTTAGTTTTCAAGTTAAAATCCCATTCCTTGAATACAAACTATAATTTCATGCCTGACATTAGAATGAAAATGTTCTTTATTGTAGTCTTGAAGTTAAATTATGTAATCTGGACTTCTTATCCTCAAAAAGTCACCTGGTTGAATGTGATCCTTCAATTTAAATTATTTTTCCACCAACAAAAAACTTTTAGAACGTTTTTAACAAATTTACATATAGATCTTCTTCTTTATTCTGCAGCAAATAATAAAATAACTGAATTATGATCACCAGGATAAAAAATAGAACCTACAAATGTTTATTTTTTATATTTTTATGTTTTAACTTTCGTCGGTGATGCATCTTTCTCACATCAGAGGCTGCATGAGTAAAAGATGTAATGACTCGTTTTGAACGCCAGGTGTCGCACCGTCTAATGTTAGTTTCAGTGACACGAGCTGGTGGCTCGGTTCGGTTGAGATGGAGACATTTTTTGAGGTAAATCTTGTAAATCCGGTTGTTATTCGGGTTGAATTTCTAAGTTAAAACTTTAAACCACAGTTCTGCAAGTTAAAATGAGAGTTTACCCGCGAGATGAACCCGTGGGCGTGGTTTGTGCGTCAGTTTACGCGCGAACATAACGTCGTTTCTATATTAAGTCTATGATTTAAACTGTCCATCGTTTAAATCACAGGAACCCGTGAAGATTCCGTTCGGAACCAAACTTCTGGAAGCGGCGTGGAGCGTCCCGGCCACTGCCGCGCATGCTCACACCGCCGTCATGCTCACCCACGGCGCAGGCGCAGACATGAACTTCAAGCACCTGGTTTCCCTGGCGCGCGCCCTGGCTTCAAACGGCTTCCTCTGCCTCCGCTTCACCTGCAGGGCTCTAAACCTAGTTTACAGGGTGAAGGCGTACCACGCTGCGTGGGTCAGTCACGAGACAGGAGGATCGACTTTTTATACACATTAATTTTTATTTTTGAGGGTTTTTTTTATAGGTCTGCTGTGTATTTTTCACATTTAATGTTCTTCTAATCCTTGTTTTTGTTTTTCGTGTGACTTTTTAACTTTAATTGTGCTGCTGCCATAATAATTTCTATTGATACAATTATTTAATCCTGTAAATCAGGCAAAATCTAAAACACACCTTAGGCTGAACAGAATAAACATGTATTGAACACTAAAACTACATTTTTAAAAGGTTAAAACGAAACTTTTTAACATATTTATTAACTAGATTTATAAAATTACCTGTGATAATTGTAGTAGGAATGCTGTTAGCTGAATTTGGCCACTGATAGCTGAAGATGGTGTAGTTGATAGCTGAAATCACCGAAGCTAGTAGCTAAAAACGCTGAAGCTGATAGCCTGATATCTAAATGCCAAATTAACCTTAAAAAAAGAAAACCTAGGTTAGCCAAAACAGCTGGCATGTAGCTGAAAAAATAACTAAACTTCAAAAAAGCCTAAAAAATACCCAGAAAAAAAGCCTGAATTTGCTAAATCAGTTAGCATTTAGCAGAAAGTTTAGCTAAACTTCTATCCATCCATCCATCTTCTTGACCGCTGTGTCCCTTTCGGGGTCGCGGGGTTGCCGGAGCCTATCCTGGCTACTGATGGGCGAAGCCGGGGTACACCCAGGACAGGTCGCCAGTCTGTCACAGGGCCGCTAAACTTCTAAACAGCCTAAAAATCTGGCCCCCGGGCCTTGACTTTGATTCATTTCCTGTAAATGAATTGATTTGTGTTTTTCCCTCTTCAGAATTACTTGAAATCACAGTAGAAGTTTGCAGTAAAATCCATATATCTTGGAGGTAACGTACACATTCTCCCAGCTTTTTTGTGTGTGTTTTAAGTTGTATTTTATTTACAGGTATTTTCAATGTCCTCCCACAGGTAGGTCGATGGGGGGCCGGGCGGCTGCAGCGCTGGCCAGCCAGCTGAGCCGGGATGGAGGTGATGCCCCGCGGGGGCTCATCTGTCTGAGCTTCCCCCTGCATCCTCCTGCGCAGACGCAGGCCCACCTGCAGAGGAGCCAGGATCTGCGCATGCTGCCTGCCAGCATCCCGGTGCTGTTCGTGTCGGGGACAGAGGATGACATGTGTGACCCGGTAACACTGCAAAACTTTGATTATTTTCCTGAATAATCATACTTTGTTCTAGAGTGTGCCTGTTGTTGTTCAGCTCTTTTTTGTGCAGAGCCGATCTTTTTTAATCTGTTTTTTCTCAGGAGCTTTTCAACGCGATGATGAAGGACATGGAAGCTCCCACCGAGGTGCTCTGGCTGCAGGGAGGACGCCATGGACTGACTGTGAGAGGCCGGTCTGAGGAATCCATCATGGATGAGGTCAACCAAAAGGTCATCTGCTGGATGAGAGAGAGAGTTTGATATTGTTGTGTTTATTTTTTCAATAAAATGCTTTTAAAATGATTTTTTTCCTTGAAACTCCATCATATTATAACATTGCATTAAACAGATCATTCTCTAGTCAAAAGCAATAAACCCAGATTGAAACTTTTCCAGTTTTATGTTTCTTTTAGATTAGTGTAAGTTTAATAATAAAAATTCTACATAACACTTCAATGTCCAAAGTTTTTTTTTTTTCATTTTTTTGTAATTTGTAATGTTTTTTTAAAGAAAAAGAAATCCGGTTTGCTGTATTTATTTGACTTTACTTTATTTTATTTCATTTCATTTCATTTTATTGTATTTTATTTTATTTTCTGTAATAAAACACAGGATCAGCTCTGTGTCTTTAAAAGCCAGTCGGTGACGTCACTCGGTGCTCCGCTCCCATTGGCTGCTTGACTTCCGGACACAGGAGCAGAGCAGCATGGCAGCAGCGCCGTGGAACAGAGTCAACATCCCGTTTCCCGCCGCTGTTTCATGTGTGCGCGCACAGTTCACGCACGTTTCAGGTGAGGATGCTGATCACCTGCGGGATAGAGTCAGCGGTCCACGTGGAGGGGGCGTGGCTTAGCGTGAGGGGGCGTGATCATCTCGTTTTCTTTTTCTTCTTCAACAGCCCATAAGGTGAAATGCGTGATCGCGGGAAACGAGAAGGTGCTGAAGCTCGTGCGCAGTGAGGTTCTGCAGACGGAGGTTCGACTCCTGTACGAGCTGCTGCACGTCCTGCACAACAACTTCAGGGCCAACAAGACCCTCAGAGCCCTGAAGCAGGTCAGGACTGTTCACAGACTCAGGTGTGACGCGTCCAGGTGTCTGACTGTCTCCTCCTCCTCCAGGTGGAACAATGCGTGAACAGACTGAAGATGATGCGGCTGGAGGAAGCTCTTCATCAGCTGGCAGATCTGTGTCCCAACAAGGCGCAGAGGTGAGGATCTCCATCACAACAGTGAGAGAAACATCTCTGAGGTCTGATGGAGGATGTTTCCGTTTCAGGGGGCTGGCCTTGAAGACGGGCTTGTGTTCGGTTCCGAGTCAGCCGATGCTGGAGTGGACCTGTCTGAAGGTTCTGGGAGCGGCTGAGCTCCTGAGCTGTTCGCTGCAGCGCTGCAGCAGAGCCTTCCTGTATCCTGGTCTTCATTGTGGTTCTGCAGATCCAGGTTTAGCTCAGGGGTCTGCAACCTCCAAAATGAAACAATTGACTAAATAATGAGTTTGTCGTTTCGGTCAAAACAAAAAAAAGTTTAATTTTCTTTAATGATCTTCTTTAAAAAAGTGTCTACTTGCTGTTCAGAGACAAAGTTTTTAAAGTATAGAATAAAATCTTCATGTAAAGATTTAAAAATCAGACCACTGTTTATGTTCATATTCAACAGTAAAAGGATAAAGACCAAAAGTCATAATGTAAAGAAATTAAATGTGTAAATTGGTTTTATTGCATTTTTTAATCCTTCCGTGTATTTTATTTTGAAAGGAACATGTAAGAAATAAGTCAGAATTGTTATTTATAGAAAAACACAACACTGTTTAATTTCAATTATTGATTGATTGATTTGGTTTATTTCAAGCATAGATTGTGAAAAATGCAGGACAAAAAATACATGTTTCTAACTCATTACAGAATTAATTAAACAAATTCATTATAAAATAGAAAACGAACAAACAAAAACAAAGACACACTTATGTCACATTTAAATAATCAAAAATAGTAAATATTAACTAAAGTCAAGTAGAGTGTGATTCCTTAAAAAAGGAGTGGGAAGACGTGAATTTACATAATCCCACTTATTTACCTTATTTTAAAGTTATGCAATACAGTTCTGACCATTGTAAATATTTAAAAGCCATATTTTATTTTTTAATGTATTATAGCCAAAAAAGCAGAAATGGTGTATTTTATATAATAAAGGGGGACTTGGCGGCTCTCTCTGGACCGAATGGCTCTTTTAGGGTTAAAGGTTGCAGACCCTGAATGGTCCACATGACTACGGTGAACATGTGTTGATCTTAGTTGATCTTCAGGATCTTGGTCTTCTCAGGATTCAATTCAGTTTTTTTATATAGCTCGATATCACAGTACGGTTGTCCTAATGGGCTTCATATCAGTAATTGTACAAAAACAAAAAGTCAGTCATAAAATATAAACAGTAGCTGGTTACTAAACTAAACTGGGAATTTCTGGGGGGGAAAAAGAAGAAACCTCGAGAAATGTCAACATAACGGAGGGATCCTTTCGCAGGACTGTTACAGAAGGCTTAGCTTATCTATCTCTACACCCACATGTTTGAAGAGTGTAGCAGATGGGCTGGGGAATCTAGAGGTGATCCAGAGGCGAGGTCCACGGCCAAGAACAAGAGCACAGACAATCCTTCATCCAGATGGAACTGGGGGATCAAGACAAGCCAGAGGTGAGGTCCACGACTAAAGATAGGAGCACAGATGATCCCTCAACCAGATAGTAATGGAGGCTCAAGACGAGCCAGAGGTAAGGTCCACAGCTAAGGATAGGAGCACAGATGACTCTTTATCTAGATGTAACTGGAGGCTTGAGATTAGCCAGAGACAAGGTCCACGGCCAAGGACAAAAGCACAGACAATCCTCCATCCAAATGGAGCTGGGGGACAGCTTGTGGGCACAAGTCGAGCCAGAGGCGAGGTCCACTGCCATGGATAGGAGCACAGGCGATCCTTAATCCAGATGGAACTGAGACAGCTGGGGAGGCGAGATCAGCAAGAGTTGAGGTCCACTGCCAAGGACAAGAGCACAGACGATCCTTTACCCAGACTGAACTGGACAGCTGGGGGTACGAGTCAAGCCAGAGACGAGGTCCACAGCCAAGAATAGGAACAGAGTCAAGCCACCTGGAATCAAAATATCTCCCGGTCACTCGGAGGAGAGAGGGAAAGAGGGACAACACATGAGTCGCACTGCACCAAACAGAAGCAGGGAGAACTAAATGGAGGAAAAAAAGGATAGATATGGAGAGTAGGAGAAGGTCGTCTAACTGTCACCAGAAGGTCTCTGGATGCTTCTGTGTCTACACACATTTCTTTCTTTTTCCGACCTGCTTCCCTCTTTGGTTCTCTCGTTTCCTTCCATGTTACCGTTTTTCCCTCAATAGACATCTGTTTCAGACTTTCTCGGCAGCAGCTGAGATGTCAGGAGTTCATCGTGCTGAACATGGTGATCACCAGCATGCTGAGTCGTCTCTGGTAGAACCCTTGCGTGTCTCCAAACTCCATCTCTTTGGGCTCCTGAGCGATTGAGATCATTCCCACGTTTGTCCTCTCTCAGGGTGTTTTTCCGGGGAATGCTGAACGGACTGTCCGCTCTGTACCCGCCGATCCTGAACTTCCTCAGAGACGTGTCCAAGGCCCAGCCCATGCCCTACCTGGAGCAGAACTCCCTGCCAGCAGCAGATGTAGCTCCCATTCTGGATCCTTCCCATTCCGTTCTGCCGAGGAAGCATCCGACTGTTCATGCTGAACAGCAGATGAAGAAGAAGCAGCAGAGCAGGAAGAAGCCGTCACAGAAGCTGAAGGAAGACCTGGGTGTTGCTGTGGAAAGAGGCGAGCCCTTCTCATCTCACATGTTCTGCCGGATATGAAACTGATTTTAACCGGATGCTGATATTTTCTTCCAGGTCTCAACAATCACACGGATGTCAAACCCCGTTTCACTATCCTAAGGACGGTATGTTAGCGGTCTAGAGTTTGTGAATGTTTAGTACGAACACATAATGATTTAATTTTGATGCTCCAGGCCAAACCTTTGCAAGAAGAACTGCAGCACGCTGAAAAGGAACTAACCTTTAGGAAGCAACTGAGAGAAGCGAGAACGTTTGCACGTCTGTCAGCTCGTCTCCAGGACATGATTGTGTGGTTCAAATCCCAGAGGATGCAGAAGGAGAAACGCCTCCTGACATTCCTACACCTGAAGTGCCTGAAGATGAAATGCCTGGAAGCAGAAGGATACGAGTAAGAGATCGGCAGAGTGATAACAGGATGAACGGAGCACGCATTTATTGTCCTCATCTTCAGCGTCCACAGGAAGTTGCAGCTCCTCAGACAGGAAGTTGTCTGGGCTTCATCTCCACCTGGATCGGCGAGGAAGCATCTTCATTTCTGTGCAGTGATGAGGACATGCAGGAGTCTCCTCAGGTCGCGCAGACGAAGGCTCTTCCAGAGGAGGACCGCGGGGAAGGTGAAACGGAGAAGGACTGCGGTGCCAGAACCGAACCGAGACGAGCAGCAGAGCCGAGCGGCGCCGGAGCTGCAGAGCGCTGACGCCCACGATGACATCGATGATATATTTGCCTCTGTAGGTCTGTGAAAGCTGAGGATGATGAGAAGAGTCACTGTTGGTAAACTGAAGAACCGTCAGCCAAAGAGAAGGAGGGATGGAGTTCAGAGACTCAGACGCATCAATCCCAACACGGAGTTCCTTTAAGGAAAAGTGTTTTCATAAACTGTCAGTGTAAGGGGGATTTAGGTGCAACAGGAAACGGAATAAAAAAGAAGAATAGCTTTATTGTCAATGTACAACAACATTTTGCAGCAACTCCTTTGTGCAAAAAGACGGAACGTAAAAATGAAAGTGCTGATCTCTGCATTTAAGGCTGGGAGTGCTGGGGTAGGATCTGTCTCACAGACACTACATGTTCATATTCCACCTTCGACACTTCCGTAACACATCCGTGATAGACGTAATGCATGAGTGTTTCTTGCGTTTGTCATTTGTCAATGTCTGTTAAGGGTTTCGGCCAGCAGAATTTACGTGAGTTCAGTTTTGAGCTGCTCAATTTATTTACGATTATTTCATAAATCTTGCACAATTGTGCGTGATTTTTGTAAGATGCGTACACAATGTGTGGCTTCCTAACTGTTCCACGAATGTCTAACAGACTTTTTTCGCATGTCTCACCGATATACAACTTTACAAATTACATAATTGATGCACAAATTACTAATAAATTGCACATAAACTCTGCAGTAATCATGCACAGTTCAAAGTTGATTTACATGTTCTTTGTGCAGTTTGTTTTAATGTTATTTGTGAAGATTTTACACAACTTTTCTAATTTTTTCCACGTATATTCATGTATGATCAACTTTCATTCATGCAATATGCGAAAAGTATATGCAGTGACTGTGTGACACAGTCTGTTTTTGATTATAGTCACCTGTATTTTCTGATGTTCTTTGATTAACACAAAGCTAAAAGTTTCATATCGAGTCATTTAGTGATGTTCTGGCACCCCCTGGTGGAATAGACGGTTACTGCACCTTCAAAATCTTCCATTGACCACTTCATCAGACCAAACTGCTTGATTGGCAAGAAAATTTTTACTTTGTCGACTGTGATTTACATCAGTGCTGTCATGGAATTATTTTTTTTAAACATTCATTATTCCTGACCTGTAATTAATCAATTTTTAACCAAATATCTGCAGTGAAAAGCCACTTTTTGAGGTATTTTCATTTTAATTTGTGATATTTTGGTACAGTAAAAGATCAAAAATATGAATTAAACAGTGAATATATGTTTTTGTTATACCATAAGAGACTTCCAACATTTACTTTTTCACCAATAAATTTGATTTTTCAACCTTGAACAATCAAGAAAAAAAATAGAGTCCAAAGTTTTTAATTTAACACATTTAGATCTGAGGGATCTAAAAAATATTGACCACAAAATTCTTATGAATACCATAATACATATGTTGACATACTTTATTCTACAGTATCACGACAGTAAGACAGAAAAAAGAAGAGAAAGAGAGAATAGAATCTAAGAAAAACAAGACGAGACACGAGAAGTTGACAGCGGAGGATTTGGATAGTTTAGACTTTTTGCTTCATCATTTTAACAAAAAACAAGCAGTAAGATGTGATTTAAACCTAAAATACTCTATTAAATTCCTTAAAATTGATTTTTTTTTATCATAAATGATCATAGTATAAACAGAATAATATATTATCAGAAATGAATGGACTTCACAGAAGTGTTGATGTGATGTCTCTGCGTTGTACATTAATTTTTGATAACTGACATTATCCGTAATATAACTCATAATATTTATACATTAAAAATCAGATTGCCCCCCAAAAAATTAACTTAGTAATTTGTTTGCAATTTTTGGGCCAACATGATAATTCAACTCCCCTAATTTACATTTATTTGCAAAATATAAACCTTTTCAACGGTTCTTTAGAGTTTTGATGAATGCAGGTTCAGACTCTCAGTGCAGAACGGCCTCTAGCAAAGTAAAATCAGACTGCAGAAAATGGAGCAGAGAACATTCTGAGGGATTCCAGGGTCTCCTTTCATGTAGCGCATCATTAACCCCATCGAGCTGAAGGAAAACCTGGAGAAGCAAAACCACAGGAGTCTTCATACTCCAGTCCTTCATCTCAATTATCTCAACTCAGATGTTTTCTTATTTATAGAATACGCTCTGAAGATCACCAGAGACCGACTTTACCACTGTGAGCTGGAATGAAGAGCTCAGGAAGGTTGATATGAAACATTCTCCCAAACATAAGCCAGGGTTCATGAATAATGGAGCATTTTGACCCACATTCAGCAGCCTGCCCTCTGCTCACCAGAGGAGGGACAGAGGGCGACCGCTCCAGGTTTGTTGTGGTGCTCGTCTCTGCTGACCTCACCTGGACATCAGCCACCAGGTGAAGAGAGACTTGACTTTCTCAGGAAACTCAGACGAAACAAAAAACAAAAGAAATGAAAGAAAATGAAAAATTCAACCCTAAATCCTCAGCCAGGTAATTTATGTTTTTTCAAGCCGAACAAATCTTTGGACTTGATTTGAACTTCCAAACATGTCACTGCTTTTCTGAAAGTTATTTTTGGAAAACTTTATTTAAAAACTTCAGAGTCCTTCTGGTAAAAGTTCTGTTTTTGATGGAAATAGTTTAATAAAAGCCAACTTTCTTCAAACGTAAACCTTAGGTATTTTATATTATTGACAAATAAACACAACAGAATCCTCTTTGTACTTTTTCTTTCTTTGAAGATAAGATAAGAAGCAAGCAACCTGTTGTTGAACAGAGTCGTAAAAAATCAAGAAAAAACCGACAGGAAACGGGAGATGGAAAAACTGGTATCTGATCATCATTATTCCAACATTTCATAATCTACAATTTTGTTCATTTGTGTCAGAAATCAAAGGCTCAGAGAAGCTTGAAGCATTTACAGCTCCATTTCTGTCGTTCTGCTTCAACTGGTCTGCAGAGAAAATCCAAACCTGTTTATTTCTTAGCTGTGCTGATCTCAACCATCCTTCCAGCTGCAGACACAAGCAGGAAGCTCCAGCTGATACTGCCCTCTGCTGGAACTTTATGGTATCGTTACTGACCATCCAGCAGAGTTTCAAAGCAGAGACAGAGGGAGGAGCTCAGTCACCCAGAGCAGGCTCTAAGAACATCCGCTGTCCCTCCACATTGAGAAGAACCCATCTAAGGTGGTCCTGGGATCTGGTTCACCTCCAGGACACCCTGGGGAGGTTTTCCAGACATGTTTTACTGGCTGGAGACCCCATGAACATGTTGGAGAGATTCTGTAAGGTTGCCCCATAGAGTGTATATAAAATCACTATATATCAATATTAGACCTACTTGCATTTTGTTCAATAAAGTTATATATAAACATAGTGTGATATATATTATTTCTCTATTAAAATGTGATTACTATCCTGTGATGATTCTTCACAATCAGATTATTTTATTATTGTGTTTTTTGCAGTTGATTGCAAAACATTGTGTCCGCTTTTGTGGTTATTTGCGTATTTATTCGGACCTCCTAAATTCATCACTCGGGAAGACTCAATGTACAGTAATGCCGTATGTCACATGATTTCCAATCCAGTAATACATATCAATGGGCTAGACCAGTGGTGTCAAACTCAACAAGGGGCCAAAATCCAAAACACACCTTAGGTTGCTGACCGAACAGGATAAACGTTTATTGAACAATCTAAAACTACATTTTTAAAACTTTAAACTGTAACTTTTTAACATAATTATAAATTAGATACATAGCATTACCTGTGATAATGCTAGTGTGAATGCTGGAAGCTGAATTTGGCCGCTGAAGATGCTAGTGCTGATAGCTAAAAATGCTCAAATTGATAGCTGAAATCATTGAAGCCGATAGCTGTAAAAAGCTGAAGTTAACTGAAAATGTTGAAGCTGAAAATGCTGATAGCTGCCATCACAGAAACTAATAGCTGAAAAAACTGAAGCTGATTGTCAGCTAAAATATTAACTGAATGCTAAATTAGCCTAAAAAACTTAGGGAAAAAATTAGGTTAGCCAAAGTACCACCTTGCTGACTATTTGATCAGTTTATTACTATTATTCTTCATTATGGTCTGAGGGCTGTAAACAGCGTCTGATTTAGTTAATTCACAGCTTGCCATGTTCTATCATGTTCACTTTTTCAATTAAAAGAAAATAATAATTTAACTATAAAAAAAACATACATTTTTAAATATGAGGTTCACAGTCCATTCAACCTCACACATTGTTACATCACCCAGTAACATTTAGTAATTTAAATTTCATGCTAGGACTATTCATGTGTCAAAAACAGTCTTTCCTTACCATAATTTTTGATTAGTTAAGTGATGTGTGATGCTTTTTTTTTCTCTTTTTTTTGTAATTTTCCATTTCTTCTTTTCTAATCTTGATGTTATGAAAATGAAGATGTGAAAAAACATTTCGATGGCTAACTTTTTGGAAATCCAGTTATGTTTCTTCTTACATCGGAAATCACCCATGCGTCACTTCCTGTATTTTATTCTGAATTTACTTCCGGGAGGCGGGGTCTGCTGCTGGTAGCGGTTTGTAGTTCCGATGCTTCTGTCAGTCACGGGGAAGCAGCCGGCAAGATAGCGTCTTCTCAGGGCTGAACATCCAGCGTGTTTTTGGTAAGACGCCTAGAAACATTATTAATGACGGGAATCGGTTTAGTGTCTTTGTGTTTGTCGATATTTAAAGAAGCGCCGTGATGTTACGGGTGGAAGGGCGCGAGGGGGGTGGGGATGACATGATGGAGATGACCGCTCTGATCTGTCTTTAAAACTTCTGTCAGGTTCTGTTTGTTCGCCATGTTAGCTGTCATTCGTTCTGATCTGTGTCTTTTGGTTTAACATAAATTCGAATTAGTTATGAAGTGTCCATCGGTGTTCTCGTTGTGAAGGGGTTGGGTCACTTGTTCCGTATACTCAGTTCCAGAGCTGCCCGGCCTTTGCTAGGCAATAACGGTTTTAGGTAAAGTCCGGGTCTGGCTTTGCTGCTGTCGTTCTGCTTCTGTGTCTGTTAATGTTTACTGGAGTTTTGGATATTTTTCTTTTTCTCTGACTGAGCAGCTTATGATGGTTAGGACACACCCCGAGGCCATCATGTCGCTATGACTGAACGTCAGCATAAAAACCGGTTTTCTGCTCAGATAATGAGCCAACACATTAAAACAAACACCAGCAGGTCCTGCCACTTTTACTACTCTACAGATCCACCATCCTTGATGCATCTGATTATCAGCAGACTTGAAAATAGGTCGCAAATTAAAGCTGCAGAATCTGTTTTTTGTTCAAATATGTCAACAGTAAAAGCTGCATGTTTGCAGATGACACTGTTGTGTGTATGTGTGAGGCTGAAGGGCTGTTGTAAAGCAAAACACACCTTTTCCAAACCAATTTAGATGTATTGGTGGAAAATTCCGATCAATCATAGGAATCCCTTCAAATGTGTGGGATTTAAAGACGCCGGTGTTAAATTGCAGCCGTCCCTGGAGTCATAAAGACTCCTCCAAACAATGCTGATCCCAGCACATTCACAGCAGGGTCAGGAAAACCAGGAAACGCTCAAGTCTTCCCCACCTTAGTCAGCTTTTTCATTTCTTTTGTTTCTCACTATTACATAGACCTTAAACACTTTAACAACATTTTAACCCAGGGGTGTCAAACTCAATCGTACAAGGGGCCCAAATCCAAAACACACCTTAGGTCACAGGACGAATAGGATAAACATTTATTCAACATTCTAAAACTACATTTTTAAGACTTTACAACCACACATTTTTAACATAATTATGAACTAGATATATAGCATTACATGCAATAATGCTAGTGTGAATGCTGGAAGCTGCTGAAGATGCTAAAAATTGATAGATGAAAACACTATAATATTAGCTAAACTCCAAAGTAGCCTAAAAAATCTTAGTAAATACCAAAATAGTCCAAAAAGCTAGATGAATGACAATTATTAAAACCATCAAACTGTAATTTTTTCACATAATTATGAATAATAAAATGCAGGAATATTATTTCAGAATAAATCAACTTAAACCTTAAACAACCTTAATGTGTTTTATTGTGTTTTGGTAATTCAACTTGTCGAATCTTTTCCACTTTTATCAGCTTCGATTGTTTGATTTTTTTAAATCAATTTCATTTAACCTTATCATTGTTGGAGTTTATTTACTTTGAAAAAGTATTTTAGTGTTTATTTCTACTTTTAGAAAATCTGAAAATGAGTTTTTAATGGATAAAGAAAAATTATTACATTATATTATCTAGATATTTTGTCTTAAGGATGATAAAATGGAATTTTTGTATATCTTGATATATTTTTTTCCATATCACGATATAAACCAAATAACTATATTTGTCAAATTTGAACACTCTGCGGCTCAAAAAAGAAATGTGTAATCATCAGTAGGGTGTTTAGATTTAAATATTTATTTCTTATCATCCTTTCAACATAACAGATGCAGTGAAAATCATTCAATTAGTTTTTTTAAATGACTAAGGAATGAATAATTAGATGGAAACATTTACTCGCCATGTGGCGACTAACTTTTACTAAAGAGGAAGAAATAAAAGTCTGTCGCAATAGACTCATTTCCCTGTTGAGAAAAACGTTATATCGCGATATATATTATAGTTTTATCGCCCAACCCTACTGATAAAACTAAAAGTTGTTTTAATGTCTTTTTCCCTCTGAGACAAATTTACTGATAAACATCACTTAGAAGCTGAAGCTGTGAGCCATAACATCTTCATCTTCACCCACAATTCCTCACTCCCTCCACTGATGGGTCCACTCATCTGCTCTGTAAAGATGCTGTTTGGTGCTCCGGTCAAGGCCAGCCTTGTTTCTCACGCACTGACGGTTAGACTGAAATGTTTCACAAAACAAGCCGCTATCCGTGTATTTTGTAAATAAAAGTCAGTGTTTGGCTGTAAATCGTGCTAACGCTGCTCCTCCTCGGCATGGAAACATTTCATTGCAGACTGAAGTTGACCTTCAGTCCTCGCAGGTCTTTTAGGACCATAAAAACATTAAATGTTTCTTCTGCAGACCTGTTAACTGAAGGCAGGACGGAGCGAGTCTCTCAGCAGAAGTGTCCTAAAGGATCCTGAAATGCGAGTTCATCCCTGCTTGTCCTGAATTCTTGAATGCTGATGCAGATGTGTCTGGACAGGAGCCTCCTGTTCAGCTCCAGAGAGAGACCCGTCTGTCTGACGGGAACACTGAAGCCATTTCTGCACAGATCCTGACTCAGACTCTGTGCACATCATTAGGAAGTGCACCACATGTCCACTGTGACCAACATTTCCATGTGGAGAAGATGGAATATGGTACAGAAAGTAGATGAATCAGGAACCATGACTCCCATCCCTAAACGCGCCTGAGGCTGAAGTGGAGGGATTCTAACAAACAGGATTTAGGTCTCATTGCCCAGTTCCGTCAAAGGCTTCTCTGTTTCCCGCTGCAACCGGGGCTTGTTAGTATTCGCCGTACGATGCTTTTTGAAAATGTTTTCTTTGCTGCTGCGTGGCGTCCTTTTAAGAATAGTAAATCATTTCCTGATCTCCATAGGCTGTGGCTGTTGTAAATGCTGGATCCTAAAGACCAAACACATTTCTGCTCGGCCCCTGGAGGGATTTGCTGTTAAATTATGCATTGTTTGTTGTGTTGCAATAAACAAACCGCAGAGTCTCAAATCCCAGTCTTGTGCCACAGAAGTCTTAGTCTTAAATTTACTGCATCGCTGAGTTGATTCAAGCGTGTTTGTGGTTTATTGTTTTAGCCACGCTGAGCAGAAGGATGCATTCTTCTTCACACTTCCAGAGAAACAATGTTTTAAGATTAAAACAGAATAGGATTGTTTTGATCTGCAGCCGGGAGTTTTCCAAATCCCCTCAGCATCCACTTGAAAAAGGAAACTGGATGACGAACAGTTCTGTTGTATGACTGTAAATTTCTGCTGTAAATTTTGCATGTTGGAGGTCGCGGACGGCCTCTTTCTGTTTCTGAGGATGCTTCAGCCTAACTTCCAAAGTTCATGACAAGCAACAGGTCTGTCTGATTGTGAGGATCTGAGGGTTTATTCAGGCTGGGAATGTCCATTGGTTCAGATCCAGTCCTGAAGATTGCATTTGGTCTGTATTCAGACTGGGATCTACCGGAGATTTCTGCTTTGTACCAAACCTTGTAGACAAAATCATGTGACTAAAGATCTCTTCAGTCATTGGCCAGCAGTTACAGGGGCGGGTCAAAACAAAAAAGAGAAAGATGGCGGTGCTGCGGTCTGCAAATGCTTGCCAGGATTTTTCACTTATTCCAACTTTTTTATGTCACTGATGGATTTTGAGAATCTGTTTGACGCTCAGGTTCAACACTTTTTACTGTTTTTTTAATACAGTGTAGGAATACTGTAAGACGGCTACTGGGGATGCTACAGCTACGAGGTGCGCCAAGTGTTTATGACAAATGGATTGTCCGGAAAACAGTGAGAAGTAATATGTATCACGTTAAAAGTTGTTTTAATGAGCCTGCATTCATCCCACCACATTTTAATAAGTTGCTGTGTCTCGTGATGTTATGGCTTTGTTGTAAGATAATTCTGATTGGAAACTACGAGATAGCTTTTGGGATGACGTTACAGCTGCGTAACGAGACACAAACGTTTTTCTTTAGCGTTTTTTAGTGGTAGTTGGACAAACGTTGTAAAACTTGAGAGCTGTATTAATTTTTCTGTTTGCTAACACAACAATTGGTGCTTCACATTTGTCCGCGGCTCGTCTGTTGGATTATTCCTACATTGTTTACATCACGTGACTGCCGGATACGGTGGCCGTTTTTGTCCAGATATTTCGGTCCGGTAGCGTTCTGTAGTCAGACTTAGGAATCTCAGAGCGAACCGAAGTTCAGTCTGGTTGGAAATGAACCGAGTACCGAGAATCCGATCTACCAGAGGTAAAGCAATAGGAAGACGAGCTGCTGGATGACCTCCATAGTTGTTGCTTTTCTAGTTGTCGTACTACAATGACACGCTAGCGGTCTACACCACGCATGCGCCATAAAAACAACATACATAAGTGAAAACAGATCAGAATTAACCGGACCGTACCACTCCTTACCGGACCGGACCACTCAGTGGAAACAAGGGTGAAGTAGCTAACCCTGCACATGTTGTGGTGTGAAGATCCAGTTACCCTTCCTAAAGATGTTACAAATTGTTTTGCAGTAACGAGACGTGATGTTCCATTTAATCCCTGAATAAATGTTACATGAGGATGACCGAGTTCAGAACCACCAATGAAGGAAGTTCCTGTCCTGCAGACAACGCAGCACATTTATTTTTAAAGGCTTAGCAGCCAAAGTGGTCCGATGGACTGTACCCCTCCCTCCCCATCATCCCTAGAAAGACCAAGCTGAGTTCAGCCTCATATGTGGGACACTCTTTAATATTCAGTCCTGGTTTCTGGTGCCATGTAACCCAAAGTGCCATGTTTTTCCACAGAACTCGTCCAGCAATGTCTGCATTTGTTTTGAACCAGTTCTCTCTTCTAGTTCATGAATTCCTCTTCCTCTGTAGTATTGGTCATGGTCTGTGTTTGGGGAAGTGGGTTACATGTGAATTATTTAAACAGTGACACACAAATGTCGGGTTCCCCCGTCAGCTGAGTGTTTGTTTGTGTGGGTGTCCTCTGGCCAGAAACAATGACAGGAAGAGCCCTCACTTCCTGTTTAAGGAGAGTGGAACCATGATGCCACATCCTCCATATCAGCAGCTGTCATACAAGCTTTTGTTGATGGAAAAACTGGAGTCGTTTTCACACCACGACTTCCGAAATTCCTTTGAATAAAAGGAAAACCAAAAGAATTGAAAATCCTTGTCTTTGTTTGTCCCTATCTTTTATTCAGAAGAGAACAGAAATGACTATTGCTTAAAATCAAGAATTATTGACAACAAGAGAGATGTTTGTCCAAAAGTGGAAGAAGACGATCAAACTTGTTCATGAGGACAATTTACTCCAGAGTGGGAAACATGATGTTGGATGTTTATAACCAGCTGTGTCTGAAATCTGGAGATTACACAGAAAAGTGTTGGGATATATTACTGACCGATGATGTCACAGAATGGTTTCATTTTCTGCTTTGCTCGTCAAATTTTGTCACTTTCCTGTACGCATGAATAACAATCTTATTTGTCAAACAAAAGGAAACTTTTGCAAAGTACCAGAAGACTCTCAATGATGTCATTGAAAATAAGTGAGGTCAACTATAAAACGTATTGTTTTAGACCACTTTCAAATGTTTTTTCTGGCTTTATTCCACAATAACATCCATGAAACACGCTGCGGATTTGAGAATCAACTGTGTTTGCTACAGACCCACAGGCTCCAGGGTGTAAGGGGTCAGCAACCTTCAAGACTAAAAGAGCCATTTGGGCTCATTTTCTACTGATCACAACCTACAAGGAGCCACATATTCTTAATTTAGCCTTAAAGAAAAATTGTATTTGCTGTCATGAGCTTCTTTAAAAAAAAATAATAAATATGAATTATATCTATTTTTGGCACAAACAAAAGCAAAAATATGAAAAGGATCTAGCATTTCTCAAAATGTGATTTTTTTTTTCTTTTTGTGCAGCATAAACTAATATGTTCTTTTAACTCATAAAAGATCAAACTTGTTACCAAAGTTTTGTTTTGCATATAAAATCTGTTCATTCTGGAGGTAGAGTTGAACGAACAAGACGTCTTCAGGTCAACAGGATGTAAAAACCTACATAGTTTAGCATCTATGTGAACCTCAGACATCAATTTATACATTTAACTAAACTAAAGTTAATAAATGCTTATTAAGTAATCCTTACTAGAAACAAAAAACTGTTCTTTTATTTTTTTTTATTTTTATTTTTTTTCCCTCTTTGTCCTGAGCAGTCTTATACTGCTGGGTTTTGTTATTTTAGTTTGGGGTTGGACCTTGGTAGTCTTAGTTTGTGGGCTTTGTTTATTTGTTTTCTTTAGGAGGAGGTGCTGACGGTCGACATGGCTGGTCAGCAGTCTCCATGACTTATGTTATGTCTGACCGATGAGCCTCAATGGAGAGATAAAAGAGCCACATGTGGATCTGGAGCCGCAGTTCGGACATGGACACAACTGCTTATTCTCACACCGGGACTTGTCCGTCGTCCTCATTAAAGCCTTCAGCTGATCTGCTGCATGATCGCTGTTGAGTTCAAGTATTTGGAAAAGACAGGCTTGACTCCTATGTTGCAATCTGGGTGAGCAAGTTGACTCTTAGGACAGAACTAGCCAAAAAATTAAACATTTCAATCCAATTTCATTGAAATGTTAGCGTTTATGCTGCGTCTACGCCTTTTTGACCCTTTAACACCGGAGTTCCTGTTTTTATGTTCTTTGATCTACTGTAACTTTTCAACCATTAACACTATTGATGTCATTCCAGTAGATTCTGAAGGAGAAAAGCGGCTCATTGAGCCGCTTTTCTCCTTCAGAATCTACTGGAATGACGTCGCTTGTGTTTAACGGTTTAAAAGTTACAGTATGTTAAAGATTTTGAGTTAAAGCGTCACCTGCAATGCCTCAGGAGTTAAAGGGTTAACACAACATCATGTTGACGTGTAGTTGTCTGGATAACTTGTACAGATGGATCAAAAATGTGCGTACGTACAAACTAACATACATTATATCTGCAATTAAGACAAAAAAGCTTTCAGAAAACACCAAACTCTTAAACTGGGGCACGCGGGCCATTTGCGGCCCCCAAGTGTCATTTTGTGGCCCCCACCTTAATATAAAAGGTCGATGCTTACCAAGCAATATCATCTGTATGTTCACACTTCTTCTTCTTTGTATTTGCTTTGTGATGTTTCAGCTTTATGCTTAAAACTTTGCATTTGTTATTGTCGTTTGATCTGGTGGACAGAAAAGTCCTTAGCAACATTAGCTAGCGTCATTAGCTCCTGTCGTTTCACAGGATACGCAGAAGATATTGATTAGTAGTGCAGAGACATAAACAAATGTTCAATAAACGTGTTTAATAGACATAGACAATGGATCAAACATACATATTTTTGGCACAAATAGAACCCCATACAGCCCAGACTGGCCCTTTCGGGGGCCCCCAACGGTTTGAGAGTCCTGCTTTAAATGAAAGAGACGTTTATTCTTGTTTTCAGGGAATTGCTGTTGGTAAATGTTTGATGTTTCTAGCAAACTTTACAGTTAATAAATTAGACACCACTTGTTTTAAATCTCCATTTTCTTAACGTTTTGTCTCCATGTTCAGTCCATAAAAAGCTTCCTCCAACGATCAAACTGCTCTGGTTTGCCTCGTCTTCCCCCTTCTTGCCCCGTCTTCCCCCTTCTTGCCCCGTCTTGCCCCGTCTTGTCCCGTCTTGTCCCGTCTTGCCCCGTCTTGCCCCGTCTTGCCCCGTCTTGTCCCGTCTTGCCCCGTCTTGCCTCGTCTTGCCCCGTCTTGCCCGTCTTGCCCGTCTTGCCCCGTCTTGCCCCGTCTTCCCCCGTCTTGCCCTGTGGCTTGTTGACGGAGGATGATTTGTTTTGAAGGCTGTCTGACGCTCCTGAAGTCTTGTCCACTGACACAAGAAGAAGGTTAAAATGGCCGCCAGAACAAGTCTGGCAATTCGTTCAAAGTTCAGAGAGAAACTGCTCGACGAGGTACTGAAGTCAGTCAAAAAGCAATCGACATTGAGCTCCATCTTGTGAGGGCAGAGCTGTATGGAAGCAGACAGACGCCCCTCATGTCTCCTTTTTAACCAGTTTGGTACATGATCCCCGTTTTAACATCTCTGTAAAACGCCGCCTTGCTGCGGGGAGCGATGGCTTCCTTACTTCTGATCAGTTGCGATGACCTTTTGATAGTGAACTTTATAAAGTTCCTGGATTCAGGAGTAGGCAATTTGGCACTTTAATGGGATGTGGGGGGGGGGGGTTATGATGAGAGATTTGTTGGAGTGCAGCCTAGAGCCTTGGCACGGAACGCCACGGTCACAGAGAGGGCTGTTAAGTAACAACCGCCATCTGTCCCTTCCTCCTTATGGAGGTTATTTACCGTCCACGCCGATGTTTCCTCTTTTGTCATTCGCAGGTCATCTCCGATAGCGTGCATGTGTCGGCGTGTAAAACAAACAGCAGCACCGCGCCATGGCAGCCAATAAAGGTAAAAACCAGAGCTCTCTGGCTCTGCACAAGGTGATCATGGTGGGGAGTGGAGGTGTGGGGAAGTCGGCGCTCACACTGCAGTTCATGTACGATGAGGTGAGTCCATCCTGTTTACGTCCTTCTACGACACGTGTGTTAAAGTCAAGGCCCGGGGGCCGAATCCGGCCCTCCAGATCATTTCATTTTATTGTTATTAATGTCTTGATCTTATCTTGGGCTCATTTCTAACTTGTATAATTTTGACAAAATATATTTTTATGGAGGGTAAAATATTGAAAGTTATTTAAGGTTTAAGTTGATTTATTCTGGAATAATATTCCTGCATTTTTATTATTCATAATATGTTAAAAAGTTACAGTTTTAAAGTTCTAAAAATTTGCATTCTGACAACTTTTTGGACTATTTGAGATTTTTTGGGGCTAATTTGAAATGTAGCTAATATTTCAGCTACATGTTAGCTTTTAGCTAATTTATGTGTTTTTTTTCCAAGTTTTTTAGGTTTTAGGCTAATATTTACACTGTAATGGCTAATTTAGGCTTTTTAAAGTTTTTTTGGGGCTTTTTTGAGATTAAGCTATTTTTCAGCTACATGCTAGCTGTTTTGGCTAACCTATGTTTATATATATATATATATATATATATATATATATATATATATATATATATATATATATATATATATATATATATATATGGGTTTTTTTTGTCTTTTTGGCATTAAGCTAATATTGTAGCTGGCTATCAGCTTCAGCATTTTCAGCTATCAATTTCAGATTTCAGCTAAATGCTGTTTTGGGTAGTTTAGACTTTTTTCAGTTTTTTACGCTATTTTGGACTCTAGCTAATTTTATCTGGCTATCAACTTCAGCGTTTTTAGTTATCGATTTCAGCATCCAGCTATCAGCACTATGATCTTCAGCAGCCAAAATTAGCTTACATCATTCACACTAGCACTATCACAGGTAATGCTATATATCTAGTTCATAGTTATGTTAAATATTTACGCTTTTAAAATGTAAAAAAATTAGTTTTAGAGTGTTCAATAAATGTTTATCCTGTTCGGCCCGTGACCTAAGGTGTGTTTTGGATTTTGGCCCCTTGTGCGATTGAGTTTGACACTCCTGATCTACGATGTCGGACGCCGTCTTACAAACTCAATAGAGATGTGTGTTCTTCTGGGAGAGTTTTGTAACATTTTTAAAATACTACCTGTATTATTAATAATCATTTAAAAATACCTCAAGCTGTTATTGACCAACATCAGAACAATTTTTTTCCCAACATTTTATTTCATCATTCACAGACAACAACAATGATGGATGTTTGATTTAAACGATAATGAGTATGACCTCAATAAATCTGTCCATCTGTAGTTTGTGGAAGACTATGAACCCACCAAAGCGGACAGCTACAGGAAAAAGGTGGTCCTGGATGGAGACGAGGTCCAGATCGACATCCTGGACACCGCGGGCCAGGAGGACTACGCTGCCATACGGGACAATTACTTCCGCAGTGGGGAGGGCTTCTTGTTGGTGTTCTCCATCACAGAGCAGGAGTCCTTCACAGCCACCGATGAGTTCAGGTAGGGCTGCTACACCTCCTTCAATGGCTAAAAGAGGATTTTTTAAATATTGTAATGTTGCAGGGATAAATAAATAAGGAGTGCATGCTCACTGGGTGAGATATGCACGGCAGGAGCATCAAGTTTAATGTACATACATACATAGACAATCAGAAGTCTTGGGCCGCGTCAACCAATCAGGGACTCAGTTTTCGTCATGTGACTCAAAGGGTAGAAAATTGCCCCAATATGGCCGCTCAATGTGAGTATTTTCTGGACTTCCATCTGTTTTCTTAACCCACTGGAGGCTGTCCCGACTACTGGTGGGCAAAGGCAGAATTTTTCTGATCATTTCCACAGCACATGAACGCAGCATTTTGTTTTTCTCTTTGGGACTTCATCCCGTTGGTGCAGTTGGTACTAAAATGAAAAAGAAAAGTCATAGTTCTGAAATAAAAACTCCAAAATGTTCTGTTTTAAAATATATTAGTTTTTAGTCAAAATACTATCTTTATACAAATTTCATGTTATTTCTTTCTCTTATGAGGTGATTACCAAAACATGCCTTCATCTGCTCCGTGTCTTCTGTCAAATTTTAGAACCTTTAGTGTCCCATGAATCAATAAGTTTGCCCACTCCTGCACTAGACCAACACGACTTACTTTTCTCCACCAAAGTGTATTTTTAAAGGGTCACCAAACAGCTGTTGACCTCTGTAAATGTGACTTTAAAAGTCATGTCTGTTGGTCATTGCATCATTTTTGACAATTTAAAATAAACTTGTTTAATAACTGAAATTACAGTCTAAAACCGTCTGTGCTGCCCCCTATAGGTTGAAAGGAGGTATTACACCTGAACCTTTTGTCCCACGCCATTTCAGAAGTTACATGTTGTAACAAACATTCAGTTATTTAATGTAAGTCAACAACAAACAAAAAATCAGAGTATATTCAATGTCCTCAAAGATAAATAAATTATCATAAATTAACTTAGCTCTTTTCCAACTTTCCAAATTAAAACTTTTTGATCAATTATTCAAAAATAATGTTTTGTAATTTTTTCAACAACACAAAATGTTTTTCCTCCCACAATACCGGTCCACCTTAAAAAATAAAAGTCCCCAAAAAAACTCCTAATACTAAACGTCCGTGTCCATAAATCCATCCAAATGAGGCGAAGTACATGAGGGGAAATCGTCTCTGTGGTACACCAGTAAAAAAAAAAATGAAAGAAAAAACAAAGTTGTGCAGATCTCCTTGAGCGCTGACCTCGCGCTGTTCGCTACATCCAGATGTGCATCAGAAAACCAGCAGACGGCGTTCTCCTGTTTGACATGAACAAATTAAATAAACAGATTAGTGTTGTCCCTGATTTATATTTCAATAACCTTCTTTTATCAATAAAACACTTCTGTGAAGTAGCTTTAATAAACTAGTAAAAATACAGCAAATATAAACTAGGAAAATATCATTAAAACCATTTGTTGGACGGGAAGATGGCGGCGTAGCAGAAAGTCCACACTGCTTAGTTCCGCACCACTTTTCTACTTTTTTCAGTACTTCTGGCACTTTA
>NC_050532.1:26274057-26307201 GCF_002922805.2 Oryzias melastigma | reverse complement strand
TTTTTTTTCTTTAAGATTATGTGATTCTTTTTTAAGCTCTTAAGACATCACATTTTCGGTTTTATTACCACAGTAGTTCATTTTCTTAACTTTTATTTCTCAGATAAATAAAACGGGTAAATCAAAGGACAGCTCGGGTCCTAAGGAGCTAAATCACAGAGCTAGCATGTAGCAGTTAGCAGCAGCTGCAGCCGTCTGTCTGTCGGCAGCCAAAGAGCTTAACGTGAACAAGGAATGATTTCCGATCACATGATTGGATCAGGACTTCCTTAGTGAAAAGCTTTTGTGTTTGAAGCGTTTCTGGAATCGTCTCCACCCGTCAAACGTTTCACTCTAACCTTCAGCTTCACATCTAGAAACTCTTGTTCATCCCTTCCTGAGCTGTGAATTGGAAATGTGGGTGAGCGTCTTAAATAAAACGACGTTTGACTCCAGCTCTGCCGTTCATCAGGACTCCCGTCGCATCATTGTGTGAAAACGCCGACAATCAGACAACGCGCTGTGTGTTGACAGGGAGCAGATCCTGCGGGTGAAGGCGGACGAGGAGAAGATTCCTCTGCTGCTGGTGGGGAACAAGTCGGACTTGGAGGAGCGCCGGCGTGTGTCGGTGGAGGAGGCGCGCAGGAAGGCGGAGGAGTGGGGAGCGCAGTACGTGGAGACCTCTGCCAAAACTCGAGCCAACGTTGACAAGGTACGACTGCAACACGCCGCGGGGTTAGAAGTGGATCTGCGTGAGCATCAGCTCCTCTCAGCTCTGATTCCTCCTGCAGAGTGTGTTCTCCCATCGGTGTAATCCAAAGGCCCGGGTCATTAACGTCCCGCTCAAGGTTTGCATTACAGCTTTGGTTTCACAATGGTGACCTCGTAAACGAGCTGCAGATAGAAGAACGTCCTCACACTTTACATTAGGAACACACAGTCGTATCGGTATGAGCAGATATTCTCATGATCAGTTTCTGAATTCACACTGAATGACTGTTTTGCTTCAGCACACCTGCAACAGACTTGATTTAACGTGTCGGCCCGCGGAGGTCCTTTAAAATCTCACAGATAAAATACTTAGACTGCTTGTGAATCTTTGGTCCTCAGTGTTCACTTTCTGTTACAATCCACTGTGTTAACGGGTCGGTTTTGACCCGTGTTGTAAATCAGCTTTAAAATACACTAAAAACAAAAAGTCATAATTTAATTTTTTTATCTTATTAGTCTTCCTTATACATGGAAATGTTGTTTTATTATTGATTCTGTGGGTCTCGGAGCCTTTAAAGAATAAGTCTGACTCTAGATTAGAGTAAAAGCAGAAAAATAACTTCAAGAAAATCATAAATAAAACAAATGTTACTGTTTTACTGGAATTTTACAGAAGAGTTTAGATCTCTGAAATTAATTGCTTGATCTATTTTTTATTTTTTAAATGATAAACTCTAGAGCCTCGGCTGAGCTAACAGCAGCTCACTGACCGCAGTAGAAAACATTACAACAGGAAGAAGTTTGACTTTAATGTCAGACACGCTGGAATTGTCTGACTTTTGCTATGTTTATACGATTATGCGAGAACGGAAATTTCAGAAACGTAGCTGGTAGAAAAGCTCTTCTGCAGCGCCACGTCTCATAGCCAAAGCTAATGCTAGCGTTAGCATTAGCACAGATTAAAAGGGACATTCAGTGAAGTACTTGTAACCTTTGTTTAACTTTAACCTGGTTGTCAGACAGAAATAATCCAGGACTCGTCTATAGGAAGCAGCTGTTCTCCCTGAAATCAGATGTTGGTGAAGTATATTTGACCTTCATGATCCTAAATGCTGCAGAAGTGAAAGCTCTGCTCTCCTCAACTGCCTTCAAAACTGTTTTACACGTTTATCAAGAGTGACATGCAACCTTCAGACAAAAGGTGGCTGACATTCGAGCGACCAACTCGATGACATCTGCTGAGCATTCATAGTCATTTGGAGTTTTAGATCATTCAAGTCTTTTGTGTTTTAGAGATGTCCTACAGAAGGAGACCAGTCAGGTGAAACATGTCTGTCTGTCTGCAGGTGTTCTTTGACCTGATGCGAGAAGTGCGAGGCAAGAAAATGACCAAAAACAATCAGACCAACGGAAACGGGAAGAACAACAAGAGAAAGAGGCGTTTCCCATCTCTGTGCTGTCTACTCTAAACACGCCACGGACGGACGGATCCACCATCAGACTGGGATGCTGGGAAACTGGAGCCTGAAATGACTTTGTCTTTCAGCTTTTCATTGAAAACACTTTTTATGTTAAAAATCATCATCTAAAAAACGTTGCCAGTTTAAAGAAGTCCGACCTACGTGGCTGCTGGGAGACGGCCGGACTGCAGTGCCTGAAGACTCTCACTGCCAGACTCGACGACTGCTCAGCACTTTCTCCGACCTGCTGTGTGTGTGTGTGTGAGCGCCGCCGTTTGTTCAGTCATTCATCCTCATCGCAGAGACTCGTCACCCATTTACAAGAAAGTCAAACGCTGCTGCTCTTTCGTGAGTCATGTGACCTTGTTCAGCTGTTGAGCTTTCATGTGCTGTGAAGTCCATCCAGGCTGGTTTCTGTCTCTGCACTGACTTTGATGGTTTGATGAATTTGGATCTGGAGCTGAATCTGATGTTCATGGTTAACTGTGGCGATCACTTCCTGCCGACAATCGCACGGCCGGCCCAGCCCTGCCTTACGGTCCACCACTTCTCATTCACAACTCTTCTTTTCCCTAAACAATGCACTACAAGCCCTGGGGGGGCGGGGCTTCACGCACACTGGAGATTCTAAAGCAGATTTTGTGCCAATTCAACTGCAATCCTGGTTTGTGGATTCGCGGTGTGAACACGTTACTCAGTGTTTGTGTTTCAGGAGCAGCTTCAACGCTGTGGGAGTGACGGTGAATCCGATGTTCGCATCACTGCCAAACCTTTTCCTCGTGCCATGATTTCATCACCTTTTACTGTGAAAACGCTTCTGCTGAATAAAAATGCCTTTACTTTGTAATCACTGGTTCTTATTTTGCACTAAAAATCCTGCAACGAATTCTGCTGCAAATGTCCGTCTGCTGCTGAGTGGAGAGAAAGAGAACCATTTAGTCGAGTTTCTTACAGACCAGAACCCAACGAGATCCTCAACATCCATTTTATCGTTTAAAATGCACAAAATGTAAGCTTCTTTGGCAATTAATCATTTATTTATACTTTTAGTTTTTAAATATTACAATAGTTGGATTACAACTGCGTCTATGTGTTTAGATAACAGTTGTCAGGGGTCAGCAACCTTAAACAATAAAATTTGGGTTCGTTTTCTTCTGATCAAAACCTAGAAGGAGCTGAATAGTCTTATTTTAGCCTTTAAGAAACTTTTTTAAAATAATAAATATGAATTATGTCTATTTATGGCACAAACAAAAGCAAAAATATATGAAAAGCCTAGCATCTCTCAAAATGTGAATTTTTCCTCTTTTTTTCCCCTACTTTTCAAAATAAAAGCTGCTCTGTGCCAAACAGGATTAACTCAGTGAAGCTCTGGACAGCTAGTAACCAATGTTGTGCAGCATAAGATAATGTGTTTTTAACTCATAAAAGACCAAACTTTTAGCCAAAGTTTTTCTTTGCATATAAAATCTGTTCATTCTGGAGGTAGAGTTGATCAAACAAGACGTATTCATGTCAACAGGATGTAAAAACCTACAGAGTTTATCATCTATGTGAACCTCAGAATCAGTTTATACATTTAACTAATCTAAATTAAATAAATGCTAATTGAGTAATCCTTAAAAAAATACTATTTATTTATTTATTTTCCCCTCTTTGTCCTCAGTAATCTCATACTGCTGGGTTTTGTTATTTTAGTTTGGAGTTGGTAGTCTTAGTTTGTGGGCTTTGTTTATTTGTTTTCTTTAGGAGGAGCTGCTGACTCAGACGGTCGACATGTCTGGGTCAGCATCTCCATGACTTATTTTCTGTTTGACCAAGGATCCACCATGGAGAGATGAGAGCCTCGTGGATCTGGAGCCGCAGGTTGGAATAACCTGAGCTTTTTATTGAAAACACACAACTCTAAATCATTTTCAATAATTTTAAATAATAATTTGCTGAAAAAAGTTTAACCACTTTAGTGTGACTAACCAAAATAAAAAAAACTTTTAGTGTTTTATAAATTAAAAACACAAATTTAAAGAACATTTTTACAGAATTTGACGGTAAATTGTTTTTTTTTTTGGCTTAGATGTTAAAAATTGAAGAAGAAATGACAAAACTTAACTAATCTCTTATTTAATCAGCATTTTTCATTAAAGCTAAAGAGCCACAATAAGGGTAAAAAGGTTGCAGACCCCTGTTGTAGGTAACGACAGCGTCTTTGTTTCTGTCCACATGTCCACTTTACTGTCAAACTAGCAGTGAGCTGTGCGGTGAAATGTCACGGTTTCATTTCCTGGTTCCTCTGGGCCAATCTGTGACCCAGTTCAGCCGCGGCGCTGTGCCGATTCCTCCTTTAGCCAGCAGGAAGAGCAGCAACAGCCTCTTCCTCCTCATATTCCACCTCCACTTGTATTAACCTCCCAACCTTCAGTTACACATCAGCACTGTAACCGCATCCTTAAGATGAGGCCCGAACCGGCGCTCTCATAGCGGAACCCCCGGGGTGGTTGCATCAGAGAAACTCATTTCACACGGCGGCGGCAGGGTCGGCTTCATCGCCAGGCAAAGAACTCGCCATACATCACTTTTAAAAACCACTTTTCTAGTGGAAAAGTGGAGCTGCCGTTCCTCAGTGTTACGCAGAAAGACGACATTGCCACAGATTTATAGCGTGACGCTCCTCTGTAATTAAATGTGGAAAACGCGAGCATGCGGCCCCTCAGGGGGCGGGATTGACCAGACAAATTCCTGCTGTATTCTGGGTTATTTGCATCAGTCAAATGTGAGCATAAAGAAGGAGTGTCAAACTCAATCGCCTGAGAGGGTAAAATCCAAAACACACCTTAGGTCACGGGCCGAACAGGATAAACATTTTTTCAACACTAAAACTACATTTTTACAACTTTAAAACGGTAACTTTTTAACATAATTATGTACTATATATAGCATTTGTGATAATGCTAGTGTGAATGCTGTAAGCTGAATTTGGCTGCTGAAGATGCTAGTGCTGATAGTTGAAGATGCTGAAATTGATAGCTGAAAAGGCTGAAGCTGATAGCCAGGTAAAATATTAGCTAAATGCCAAATTAGCTTTGAAAAACTGAAAAAAAAAACTTAGCCAAAAAAGCTAGCATGTAGCTGAAAAATAGCTAAACTTAGTAAATGCCAAAAAACTGAAAAAAGCCTAAATTAGCCTAAACAGATAGCGTGTAAATATTAGATAAACTCAAAAATAGCCTAGAGAAATTTAAAAAGACTAAATTAGCCAAAACAGCTAGCATAATTATGAAATATAGCATTACCTGCGATAATGCTAGCATGAATGCTGTAAGCTGAATTTAGCTGCTGAAGATGCTAAAATTGATAGCTGAAAACGCTGAAGCTGATAGATGAAAACGCTGAAGAAAATATTAGCTAAATGCCAAATTTGCTTTAAAAAACTGGAAAAAACTTAGCCAAAACAGGTAGCATGTTACTGAAAAATAGCTAAACTTAGTAAATGCCAAAAAAAAATTAAAAAAAGCCTAAATTAGCCAAAACAGCTAGTGTGTAAATATGAGCCTAACTCCAAAACAGCTTAAAAAAATACAAAATACAAAACCTGAATTAGCCAAATAGAATTGGCTAGCATTTAGCTGAAATATTAGCTAAACTCAAAAATAGCCTAGAGAAATTTAGAAAGACTAAATTAGCCAAAACAGCTAGCATAATTATGAACTAGAAATATAGCATTACCTGCGATAATGCTAGCATGAATGCTGTAAGCTGAATTTGGCTGCAGAAGATGCTAAAATCGATAGCGGAAAACGGTGAAGCTAATAGCCAGCTAAAATATTTGCTAAACTCCAAAACAGCTAGCATGTAGCTTGAGAAATAGCTAAACTTTAAAATAGTCTAAAAAAAAAAGTTAAAAAGCCAAAATTAGCCAAGACAGCTAGCATGTAGCTGAAATATTTGCTAAATTTAAAATTGCCTTAAAAAATCTTAGTAAATCCCAAAATAGTCCAAAAAGCTAGCAAAATGCCAATATTTAAAACTTTAAAACCGTAACTTTTTAACATAATCATGAATAATAAAAAGGCAGGAATATTAATCCAGAATAAATCAACTTAAACCTTAAATAACTTTAATATTTTACTCTCCATAAAAATATATTTAGTAAAAATTATACAAGTTAGAAATGAGCACAAGACAACATCGGGTCATTGATAACAATAAAACAAAATGATCTGGAGGGCCAGATAGAATTACCCAGAGGGCCGGATCCGGCCCCCGGGCCTCGACTTTGACACATGTTATAAAGTGACCTCCATCTCCTTTATTCCGAGTTCTCTGATAATTCTTGCAGCGATTCTGTATTTAGTTTCATCTTTCCCAGCATCAGCTGGTCTATTTGGTTGTGATGTTTAAACATCGCTCACGTCCTCTAATCAATCCGCCATTGTGACTCCTTCCTGTTAATCTTTGCTGCCACAGAGATAAGAGCTGTTGGCCCCGCACTGTATATTTACAAGTATCGATCAGACTGGGCCAACACCAGGTGAATCCTTAAATCAGCGTTAACCTTTAGAGGAAAGAAATACAAGGGGGATTTACAGCGGAGACCCTCTCTCCACATTCACCTCATACTCCACATAAAATACACTAATCCCCCATAATTTATATGAGCGCTGAAGCTGGCCAAGGCTGGAAGCCTGTGGCAGCATTTCCACCTGAGAGGCTGAACATGTCACCGCACAGATAAGCACATTTACCTGCCTGAAACTCCCCCGTCTGCATTCCCGCTCTTCTAAGTAGGCAGATTAGGTGGTCTGTTAAACCCACAGGAAGGCACTTATTTAGAAATACATGAAAGGGCAAAGCGAGCCGGGCTAATGACCGATGCCATGTCACCAGTGCACTCCAGGGTTTTTTATCATTCTGCAGAGAGGGGCCCCGTCCTCTGAGTAACCCTCATTATATCTGAGCTAATGTTGGGGATGAGGATGTTCAAGTGATAAAGCACCATCACAGTCCTTCATTATACAGAAAGAGAAACGGACTCGCTGGGATTGTGCTCGACCTATAAGATAAATGCAGCGGACTGAGAAAAACTCCTTTTTTAGCGACTGTGCCAGATTCTGAGGTGCTGTTCCCTCTCTGGCCAGCAGGTGGCAGTCTTGTTATGCTGCAGCGCTCCCCACACTGAAAGGCTTCAGTCTCATCTTCTTTCTCTATAAACATTTAGAATTCCTATATTTTCTTTAAATACAATAAGCATCTATAAGTAAAACATTTGAGCTTTTTTGACGATGCTGATGAGTCAACAAGCTTTAGTTTTCCTAAAAGAGTCAGCTGTGAGTGCGTTCTCTGCAGCAACCGCTCCAAACTGCAGCACAAATGACGGAGGAGGGAAAGCCTATTGCAGCAGTCTTCCTCGGTGCCTTTATGTGCCCTCTGCAATGTGTGTCAGCCTCCATGATGCTCATGCTGGGGGCAAACTATTACCCCCCTGCAGCACCGTTCCAACCCCTGGAATTAAGTTTCTAAAGACTTTAATGAAGCAGCACTCAGATGGGAAAATGTTCACATCCTGGGTACAAATAACATTTGATTTTCCTAAAACCCTCATCGCTCCTGATGCTTTTGCACAAGCTGCTGGAATCCATTTGTCCCTCTAGAGAACGTGTCAAAGTCAAGGCCCGGGGGCCGGATCCGGCCCTCCGGGTAATTCTATCCGGCCCTCCAGATCATTTTATTTCACTATTAATGGCCCGATGTTATCTTGTGCTGATTTCTGACATGTATAATTTTGACAAAATGGAGAGTAAAATATTGAAAGTTATTTCAGGTTTAAATTGATTTATTCTGGAATAATATTCCTGCCTTTTTAATAATGATGTTAAAAAGTTACAGTTATAAAGTTTTAAAAATTGGCATTCTGTTAGCTTTTTGGACTATTTTGGTTTATACCAAGATTTTTTTTGTCTATCTTGGAGTTTAGCTAATATTCCAGCTACATGCCAGCTGTTTTGGCTAATTTAAAATTTTTTGGAGTTGGAAATTTGTTTTCTTTTTTTGAGTTAGGCTAGCATTTACACGCTAGCTTTTTTTGGCTAATATAGGCTTTTTTTCAGAATTTCAGGCTATTTTGAAGTTTAGCTATTTTTCAGGAACATGCTAGCTGTTTTGACGAAGGGTTTTTTTTTTTTTTTTGTCGATTTGGCATTAGCTAATATTTTAGCTGGCTATCAACTCCAGCGTTTTAAGCTATTAGCTTCAGTGATTTCAGCCACAAATTTCAGCGTCTTTTGTTTTGGGTAATTTAGGCTTTTTTCAGTTTTTTAGGCTATTTGGAGTCTAGATAATATTTAAGCTTGCTATAAGCTTCAGCTTTTTCAGCTATCAGCTTCAGTGTTTTTGGCTATCAATTTCAGCCTCTTCAGCATCCAAATTCAGCTTACAGCATTCACACTAGCATTGTCACAGGTAATGCTATATATCTAGTTCATAATTATGTTAAAAAGTTAGTTTTAAAGTTTGTAAAAAAAAAATTAGTTTTATTGTGTTCAGTAAATGTTTATCCTGTTCGATCTAAGGCGTGTTTTGGATTTTAGCCTCTTGTGCGATTGAGTTTGACACCTCTGATTTAGAGAACGTGTAGCTTCATTTTTTAGCCTTCAGTATCAAGATGTTTAATTGATAAACACAAAAAAAGATTTCTTCATGCTTTTACCGTGTTTTAGTCTTTGGATCTTGAAACTTTTGACCATTGAAGCTGTTAACCGGATTCCTCAGCACCTCCCAGACACCTCGGGTGGGCATCAGAGCTTGATGAGGCTGAAACCTTCCTGGCAGCTGAAAGAAGACGAAGCATTGATCAAATCCTGTGCAGTGTTATGAAATACAGAGCAACTCCTAACAGAGGGGTCTGGGGGCATCTTTCCCCTGATGCTCCTTGCAGCACAGACAGGTTTTACACATGTGAGGCACAAGCTCATTAGCAGAATTTGCTGCAACACTTCAGTTAATGAAAGAACCGTCTAGCAGCTCCTCACACCCTTCTTTTCTCCACGCAGATCTGCTGATGTCCTCCAACCTTTTGGATCAGCAAAACAACTCGTGCAGAGGAGCATCAGTCTGAACCGATAAGAGATGACACCATGATTATTTAAAGACCAATACTGTTGGTTTTGATTTGCAGAGTAATTGCAGCGCGCCGCTCCAGCTCTGTAATCTCACGAAGGAGGACCGAGGCTGCTACCTGAATTAATGCGCCTCTAATTTAGTTTGCTGGAAGCAGAAAGCTTAACGTTTTTCTTCTCTTTCAGTTCTGACAGTTCATGTTTACAATGGAGTTGATGCATCACTGCATAAAAATGTGTATTTTGTGGGTCTATTGCAGTGGTTTTAACTCTGTACTTTGAAGTCTGCGTCATGGTTGATTAGAGACATCAGACAAACTTGTGTTTCAAGGATCGGAGTCGATTTTCTTAAAAGTTTTTCGAACTTGTGCGACTTTATGAAATGACTCAGATCACAATTTTTTTTTTTTTTAAGTGGCTGCAAAATAAGCCCACATCACCACCCCTCCACTGCCGTGCTTAACAGTAAAAGTGACTTTAGATCTTAGCATTCTCAGTGGTCTTTTAAAAAATGTCCTACAAGCGTTTTGAGTTGTTGAAGTTTTTGTGATGAAGACGACTCAAGTGACTGAAAAAAAATCTGCCAATACGAGAATCCAAAGAAACGCTTCTGTGTGTGTCTCAGTATCTGTGTGATTTTTGTATGTTGGATTAATTTTCATCTCTACAGTCTGTTCAGATCAAAAACATGATCACAATTATTAATTGTGGTGTTTTATTGTAAAAAAATGATTATATTTTGGAAATAGAATTTCTTGGCGTGACTTCCTGCCAGGATTGACGTGAATCGCTCATGGCTCGGGTATAAAATAGACCAGACGACGAAAAGGTCGTTGAACGGTGCCAACCACACCAAAGGTTAACAAGGACATCGAATGGAAGCGGCCTCCATTCCACGCCGCTTCACAAAGCTACCGCGTCTGATGTGAGAGTTGTGTAAAGATACATTCAAATTCACGTCTGCCGCTTCTCTTTTGACGCCTGTCAAATTTACTGCTTACATGTCTGTCGCGGAGCAACCGCCAACATTCACCCGTTGCCACATCATAGAAAACATGGATGATGTTGAGCAAGTAGCTTGGGTTTATTTGTTTTAGAGAGCTACAGAGAAAGTCTGAGTTCATCAGGTCTTTCAGAGTCTCTCCCGGTGCGGTGTATTTCACCGATTTAAACATTCCTTCCGTCCGTCGGTGACCCGTTGGAGCATCAACCTGAGGGAGGGAAAATGAAAATAAAACTGGGGGATCTTTTTATTGTTCTCTTGATAAAAATATTAAAAAAATCATAACCTAGAGCAATTGCATGCACTACAACGGCACTAGCAGCGCCACTCTGGGCTGCCGTGCAGCTGACCGCCGGCGGGCGGGTATTGCGGGCTCTGCTGCCTAGGGACCCCACATCCTGGGTAATAGACCTTGTTAGCTCTGACGGGCACCTGGGCAGCGGCGATCGCTATTACCTCTGCTGAAGCTGGGAAACAGAGTTCACTAGCTAGCTAAGCTCCCCACCGGGCGGTTGGCTAGCATAGCCGTCGATCCAGCTTCATGGGCTCTGTGACGGGCCTGTGAGCGGTCCAGGGCGTATCCCGCCTTCGCCCAGCAGTAGCCGGGACAGTCTTCAGTAACCCTGTGGGTTAAGAAAATGGATAGTTCGGGATGAAAATCCTGGCGGCCATATTGAATCTCCTTTTCTACTCTTTGATCTAGTCACTGAAAACTTCACGTGCCCAAAGCGGAGTCAATGATTGGTTGACGCACAAATCGGACCGCACACTGTCAGATTGCGTCTTTACATTGATTTAACATTGAAACTTGACACCTCCACTGTGCTGGCTGCGTCCGGTGTGAATGCAGCATAACCCTCCGCTTATTTCCCATGATCCCTTTGTTTACACTCTCTCCCACTAGCTAACATCACCCCACAACCCCAAGACAACATTAGTGGTAGAACAAAAATGGTGATCAATATCGGAGCTACGCGGCTGTACAAAGACGTTCATGGATCTATTTGTCTGCAAGTGGATGATCAGAATGGAGCAGAGCAGGAAGATTATTTTCTGCCTAACAACTACAAGCTTTTTCAAATGGCATTTTTCATCCTGATTCACTACAATTTGAACCAATGAATACTAAGAAATACTGTTTTAATCTTACATTTCTTACTAAATGTCCTCAATCATAATAAAAAGGCCTCAAAAACATGATTTTCATTGGAGTGGGTCCTCTCGACAGCCCAAAACACCCATAGCGACCATACGGGTCAACGACAGATTCAGTCATTGTGGTCAGACTCATCCACCAGTTTGGTTTTCTGCTGTTTTTAAACATATTTAGTATAAAGTGGAATTTGGATCTCAAAAAGAAGATGTTGACCCATTTTTTTCCACACAAGATATTAAAAAATGTGCATTGCGAGGGATTAAAGCGCATTTTCTTTTAGCGAACATCAGATCCGACGAAGTCCCCTCTCAGCTGGTTAATTAACTCCTCACACAGTCGTCAGGTATCTGCAGTTTACAGCGTAGCGTGAGCGTGTAATTATGAAGCCGTATCCACTGTTAGCATAATTACATCTTTCACGACCAGCCGCAGCCTGTTGTGAAATAACAAAACTAATCTTGGGCTGTTTACTTTGTTTTCCAGCTTAACGACAAATGCAGGAGAGCTGCAGAATCCGCTGGACACATGCAGCTCCACAGACCAAAGGAGAAAATGTTCAGAATGTCGTCAGTTTGTTACAGAAAACGGAGAAAAAGTCCATGATATGACAAACATGGAGATTTGTGTCTACTTGCTGATGGTAGGACTCCGGCTCGCAGGAGTGGCTGGCCTTGTTTTGCTCTCATTTATAACCGTTTGGCAGCAATAGGCCTTAAGGCGTCGGCAGACAGTAATGAATTTTTCTCCTGACATTGGCAGCGTGACGGCTCCATCGCTCTGCAGGAGAAGCTGCTCATCACTCTCATCAGCATCATTATCAAGAAGTAGAACACAAAGGAAACATGCTGGAGGCTGCCATGCATGGACGATGAGGGTGCAACGACTAACTCGGAGTGGCAGCAAAAGTACTTCTGCAGGATTTAGAGAGGAGTACGTAATTAGCTCTTGATGAATTTATAATCAGCAGCAGACCTGAGAAGACGACTGGATTCAGAAACTTTGACATTTTTCCCAAGAAAGAGTGAAGTGAAACTTTACCCCAATTTGAAACAACACTTAGAGAAAGTATTAAAAAATAGAGAGAATTTATGAAGCATAAATTTCATCAGAATATGGTGAAGGCTTATAAAAAACAAGCAGACTACCATTGTATCGGATGTAAACAAACAAGAGGCCTTAAATATCTGCCCATCATGCCAAGACTCATGTTTGGTAAAACCCCAAATAACAGCAACAAATTAGCTTTCAAACACGGCGGTGGAGAAATAATGATGAGGGCTTGTTTACATCAACACCTAGGAGTTATTAACTGTTAACATTTAGACCTTGTTCTGCAGAGGTCTGCAACCTGCGGCTTTGGAGCCACCTGTGGCTCTTTAGTTAAAATATATATATATTTTTTTTTAATTTGAAAAAGTAACATTTTAACGGATCAGGTTTATTAAGCAAAAAAAGTAATAAAAATCGGACATTTTTCAACTCCCTCACACACAGTTGAAGGACTACATTACCCATAATGCTCCAACAATCCATCCAGCAGTTTGGCTTCATATTTTACCAAAACTGAAACATTTTGATAGATGTTTGAGTGATGTTTACCACGGAAAATCAGTTTTAAGTCAGTAGAATTTAAGGTGCACTTTCTATTTTTGAATAAGGATTTTACTTGAGAAAAACATGATAAGGGTCACTTCATTAGCATATGGTTTTGTGTGTTTATTTTTCATCACTTCTGACATTTCACCACCTACTACTACATATTTCATTGAGACGATTTTATGTGGCACAAAATGTCTTTTATTTTGAAGGAAAGCCATGTAGACCTCTAAAGATTAAGAAACTATTTCATATTAAAAAAAAAGATATCTTCTCTTTATGTTTCTGTTTCATTCATACTTGAAAAAACAAATTTATTTGTATGTCTAATAATAGTAACAACAACATAAATACAAATCTTCTGTTTCTAAATTTGTGGTTCCTACCAGGATGTTGTCAGTAAGAAATCATCAATCACGTGTTGCAACAACTAGGTTGAGGTTTAAAACTTTAAAAAACATAAATTTTTACCATAATTATGAACTTGATATAAAGCATTACCTGTGATAATGCTGTAAACTGAATTTGGCAGCTAAAAATGATAGTGCTGATAGCCACTAAGATGTTAGTTAAAACTCCAAAATAGCCAAAAAATTCATATTAAATGGCAAAATACTCCAAAAAGCAGAAGAATGCCAATTTTTAAAACTTTAAAACCGTAACTTTTTAACATAAATATGAATAATAAAAAGGCAGGAATATTATTCCAGAATAAATCAATTTAAACCTTAAATAACTTTAATATTTTAATCTCCATAAAAAATATATTTTGTCAAAATTATACAAGTTAGAAAATATAAGATAACATGAATAAATAATAAAATAAAAAGATCTGGAGGGCCGGATCCGGCCCCCGGGCCTCGACTTTGTCATTGTGGTTTAGCGATTCTGAGATAGATCTAAAAATAAAAGAGCTACATATATTTTTTTAAAGAGGGTAAGAGTGTCTTCCAAAAGCATATAAACCATCTACATATCTGTAACAAGTTGTTCATATTAAAGGGTTTCTTTACTCCCCGATGTCAAATTCCACTTTTATCGTATCGTTGTTTGCTTTTAATATTCAGTTGGATCCGACCTTTGATTAGTTTGAAGTTTTTCTCTCATTTTTATTTCCCTAAAAAAAAGTTTTGACTCTAAAGGCAAACAGGGCTTTTTGAAGCAAACACAATCCTTTTATAATGAGCCCAGCACCAAAAAGGCTCCAATTAGGTTCAAGTCACAGTGTTGGAAAAGTTTTCTCTACAAAAAGACGAGCAGTAGAAAGTTTTAACTGCTTGAATGTTGAACAATTCTTATTTATTTTTTTAGGTTTATAAACTGCAGAAAAACAGTTAAAGAAAGAAATAAAAAATAGAGAAATCATCACTCTTACAAATCTTCGGTGGAGTTGCAGCTTCAACTGAAAGGGGCAATAATTACAACACGTGATGGATCCTGGCAGCGCGCTCGTGCAGCCATGACGCCACATAAGTCACGTCAAACCGGAATGAAAGTAACGGTTCTTCAGAGGCCATTTATATGGAGAACAGCGGCGTGCCTCAGTGTACGCAGCATTCATCTGAAGCAGGCGTATGGGCAATAATTGCATGAGAAACTTTAATTGTTGAGAGCGCCATTAGAGAAAATGAATTCCTTCAGAGCAGATGCAGACAAACGGCTGTTGCTATTGTTTGCATGCATGGATTTACTTGAATTTTTAATAAGGAAGCTTGATGGGTTCACAGCACCGCCTCTGGCATTCTGCCTTTTGACTCCACTGATGAGCGGAGACGTGATGACCACCCCGCTTAAAATGCTGTTTGCTCTTCGAGTGCTGCCAAACGACCCGCCGAGGCGAGGATCTCTGAAGGTGCCCTTCATCTGCCAGGATCAAGATGCTGCAGATCCCTTCTGATTCCTGTTTGAGGGAAGTTCACCGCGGAAACTCCTCGATTCTCACTTCCTGTCGCTGAAAACTCACTTCTGTGGAGAGTTTTAGAAATGCGCCGACATCATCGAGAGAAATGAGTATCACCATGATTTATGCGTGCTTGATTTGTGTGCAACTCTGGATTTGTGTGTAATTCTTGATTTGTGTGAAACTCCGGATTTGTGCATAATTCTGGATTTGTGTGCAACTCTGGATTTGTGCGTAACTCTGGATTTGTGCGTAATTCTTGATTTGTGTGAAACTCTGGATTTGTGTGTAACTCTGGATTTGTGCGTAATTCTGGATTTGTGTGAAACTCTGGATTTTTGTGTGCATAGTTCTTGATTTTTGTATGCTTAATTCTTGATTTTTGTGTCCGTATTTCTTGATTTTTGTGTCCGTATTTCTTGATTTTTGTGTCCGTATTTCTTGATTTTTCGTGCTTAATTCTCGATTTGTGCGTAATTCTTGATTTGTGTGCAACTCTGGATGTGTGTGTGCGTGATTCTTGATTTGTAAGTAATAGAATACAGTACATTATGTGCATAACTACAACAATTACAAAAAAATTCAAAAAATGCAGCTTACACATGCAGAAATTAAAATTACTACTAATTACACAGGAAAATCTTTAAAAATTACACACGAATCACTTCTTACACACAAACCTCAGTTACGCACGAATCTGTGGTCAGTCTTATTTCACGACTCTCAGATTCGTCCATCAGTGATACGTTTAAATACTACTAGAATGAGGGTCATCAGAGTTTGTACTTTTTTTAATATAGTAATTTTTGTACTTAATAATCATAATGTATCATATGAGTTACAAATCAAGAATCATAAATCGCGGTGATACTCGTTTCTCTCCATACGACTCAGCCCTCCAGTCGTATGGACTCGGACCTGTTAAAGTCATTCCAGTCGTCCCACCTGCCCGTTTCTCCTCCAACACTGACTGTTCTTTTACCGTCCGACACACAACCTACTGTCGTCCACGAGCTGCAACGGTTTCATTATTAATGCTCATGCTGTTTTCATTGGCTCAAAGCTGCGCGGCAGGTTTCGTCTATTACTCTGGAACAAACATGCTATTTCATCCATTTTTAAGTGCTTTATCAAATGTGTGAATGGATGTTTGTTTGGAAGGTCTGACCCAACCAGCCGCTGTGGGATTGGCTCCAGCTCTGATCTCCATACTAATCAGCAGACTTTCTCTTTCCCAATTACTTCACTGGCCTGCTGTACATCCGCAGCCATCTCCCCCGGGGGGCCGGGCCGGACTCAAAGAGGCATAACATTTACATAGCATGAGCGGGGGGGCGCCAAGATTAGATGGCAATTATTTAAGAATGGGAAAGTAAAAGTAAGATATCAAACAGTTAAAGCGATGCAGGTAAAGTGCTTTCCATTCCGGTCTCCTAGGATTCTGATCAAAGAACAGGCAGCCCTCTGCTCTAGTTTGTATTGTTATGTCCAAAGTGATTTATCTTTACTGTAAGGTGCATCGACTGCGCTGTGCTGCTGAGCATGAAAGATTCAGGGATTCAGATTGAGTCAGAGATGCAGCCTGCCTGCTGAGGGAGGCTTTATTCTCCATTTCACCGGATTCTCCGTCTCTGACAATCAAAACCTGCTGCGTCTTTCACAGAGAGCTGCACGGCAACTCCAAATGTTGCTCTTTACAGGTCAGCCCACTGTGCTCAGAGACTGAGGGAATGTGCACAAGGCTGTGGACAAATGAAGCCTGATGTGACCCACTAAAACCTTTGAATACGAGGTGTCAAACGTGGTTTTTATTGGAGAAATAGAGCAAACATGGAGGCCGTCTCATTGTAAATCTATAAAGATTCACTCTAAGGAAAACAATGTTTTTAACATGTTCTGGAGCGTTTTTCGGATGAGGGAGGACGTAAATAAAGAAAATTAAGCTAAAAATTGCACTTATTTTTATACATTAATAATCTACTATATGTTTTGAATATATTTATAATAATCTGATACAGTTCAAATACTGTATATTTATTAGAGAAATAAGGAGATTGTTAATACAGAGTTACATGGATTCTCTAGAGAAGTTCTAACTAAAATGTTCAGATCATTAACATTGTAAACATTGTTCTGCTTCTCCTGGAGGACGTTTCAGTTTGGCCACTAGGTGGCGATCGCGCTGTAGCGTTACACCTTATTCCAGAAGAAGAAGAAAGAATGAGCAAAAAACTGAGTTTTAGACCACAAATGTTTACTTTAAAAGATATTTCCTTAAAAGAGATTGAAAAATTCATATAAAGATGTTTATTTAGTCAGCAATGTATATTTAAGCATTAGCATTAGCCGCCCTATGAGAACATCCTTTAAACGTTAGCATAAAGCTAGCCGACTTTAGTTTTATGTGCTAAATCGATTCATATTTTTATGAATCGATTATTGATCTATTTAGCTTGAATCGATTTTCCTTTTGGATAATTGAATATTTGTGGTGTCGCTCTGAAATTGCACAAAACTGATGGATTTTGAGTATTTAAACTAAACAATCTGTATGCAAGCTGACACTTAAGAAGTAAATAAAACTTCAAAATAAAAGCTTCATTCTGCTGCTGTTTGTGGATTAAAAAAATTAGAATGAAAATCATTTTCCGGAATTAGGTTCTGAAAACCATTTTTTAAAATAAAATATAGGCAACAATTTAAATTAAACATTTTAAATACTAAATTAAGAATATTGTAAAAGTTTTGGGAAAAATTCTATGACGTCATGTGACTTCGTCTAAAAAAATGTTCATCTACAGTTTTGGTATTTTAACTAGTCAGTTTATAAAACATGTTTTCTGTTGGAAACACTTTTCTTAAATGATGGTGATTAAATATTATTTTAATTTTCATACATCCAGTGAAATGATATAATTACAGCAACTATTCAGGTATGTTCATGTGAAATTATATAATTATATAATTTTATAATTATATAAAAAGAATCATGGTTTGATCTGTGAACGGCTGATCTTAATCTATGAATCATATCGGATCTCCAACGATCCACAGCCGTGTTACTTCTGATCAGATGTTAAACCAAAATAAGATTAAGACGATAGTGTTTCATCAATTTAAGATGAAAAAATTAACTTTTTTTGCAGCCACAGAAATGTGAATTTTAATCCAATAATCCAATAATAATCTTAATAGGAGAATTTAAAATGATGTTTTATAAAATGACTGGTTGTTAGTAGGAAAAAGATTATATGATTTATGATCTCCACCACTATCAACAATAAAATGAATACATCCTAAAATGCTGCTCAGAATGAAGCTGGAATCGTGGGTTTGGGTTTATGTGACAGATTTCCCGATGATTTCACTTTTTTTTTCCAGCCACATTTCCATGACCCGGATCTCACCCGTCTGTCTGCGGTCTGCTCTCCTGCATGCAGAAGTGATGCTGATGTTAAGAGGTGAGCGGAATATCAACAGCCTTAAAACAGACCGCCAGCTTAAAAGGACATTAAACAGGTGAAACAGGTGGTTTTTAGTCAACTTATAAACTTAAAACTCAATTTATATTTAATGATTGATCCGTTATCAAATAAACCTAAAGGAAGGAATATTGTAGTTTTAGGAGTTAACGATGAATGTACTGTCAGGTAATTTTATTGGTTCAGAAATAAACATTTAATTAATACAAAATGAAATAAGTTTTATTAATGATTGAAAGCTTTTAATTGTTTGTATCAGAGAGCTCACATCTGTATTAAATATAACATTTTTCTCTAAAGTTGAAAAAAAAATATTTAGCAATATCTGAAGATTCTTAGTCATCTGAATTGTTTCTGTGTTATTTAAATTTTTAAAAATCAATTGTTTTATTATACTTATTAAAATGAAATGTATTTTTTATAAAAAATATTTAGACAATAGGTAAAATATTTCTTTATTTAACCAAAATATGAAACCATTATTCAATCAAAAATGCAACAAATCTTATTTATTTCACAATTTATAGTTTTATAGCTCATTTATTGATGTTTTATTGAATTGGGTCTTCTCCAAATGGGTTAACTGAAAGTCGGATCCATTTGACTGCAGACATCGTCTCTGTAAAGGTGGTCCAAAGCACCTTAAGGTGGAATTTTCCACAGAAGTGAGGAGGCACGATCGCTTGCAAAAGCAATAACATTGATGATGTAATGCAAACATGACGGATGTCAGCCACTGTAATAACTCACTCAAAAATGTAAACTATCGTAGAGGACCAAAAAAAAAATCAGAGATAAATTTCTATTTATGAGACGTTTTTCAACAAAAATAGTGCATATTTCTACCTAATGTAGAAATATCAGGACATTATGAGCATCAACCAGAGAGAAGTTTAACCAGGCCAGAGGTCTGCAACCTTTAACACTGAAAAAGTCATGCAGGTCAGTTACTTACCGACCAAACGCCATCAAAGTCAAAGTTTAGAAAAAAATCATGAATTCATTTAAAAAATTTAGCTTTTAAAAATCTACAATAATTCAATGATAAGAGTGTTATTTTTTATCTGTAACTATTTCAACTTTTTTCACTTTCAGCAGAATAACAGACATTTTGCCTGAACTTCTTACGACTCGAGCTAATATAACCTCACAGGGCCCCAGTTAAAGGGTCACCAAACCCTAAATCAACTTCTTTTGCTGTTGACCTTTACAATGGGACTTTAAAAGTGCTGTTTATTGCCAAATTTAAGAAAAAAATAAACCATTTTAATGAAAATATGGTCAAAAACTGTATGTATGGTGCCCCCTGCAGGTTGAAATGAGGTATTAGAGTTCCACGTCATGATCTGTATCTCCAGTATTGATAACAGTCCTGTTCTCCAGCCCCGCCCCTCTGACTGGATTTTTAAATTTCGGCTGTGGGCGGAGTCAGCCTCCAACTTCCCTGTTTGGTTACCCTTTAAACAGAATTGACTGCTGTTGAAATGGAACTCAAAATGTGATGTTCACAGAGATGGACGCCAGGTCCTCAGAAGTTAATTCAGTTCTATTTATACAGCCAAATATTAAAACAAAGCTCTCTCAATGGGTTCACACAATCATAAAAATTCACAATTATTAAAAACAATACATTTTAAACTAATACAGGAAAATTATAAAATATTAACAGCAGAAGTTGGGATCGTCTCCCAGGACGGACAGGTGAAAAAAACAGATGCAGCCTGGAATCCACCTGGAATCTCTCCAACATGACAACACATGAATCACACTGCACCAACCCTCCAGATTTCTGTGAATTAAAAATGTGAGAAAGCTCATTTAAACATCATCAGAATAAATTTGGTGCACTCTCATCCTTTTTCTGCTTTTATTATTAAAATATCAACGTGACAACATGTGTAGAATCCCTTTGTAATTTTTAGACATTAATAACTTTGTCTTTGGACAGCAACTAAACACTGTTGAGCAGCAGAAGATCAGGATTTTTGACCATAGATTAAACCTTTGGTTATTAACACGACTAATAGGTGAGTAAAATGATGCAAATGATCTTGTACATCTAGTGTGTTTGTCAGAAAAGGACAGACAAAGTTCTATTTTCATGGTATCTCTATTATTCCCCACATTTGGACAAATGCACTTATTTACACAGATGCTTGTGAGGCTGCTCAAGCAAAAACAATTTACACGAGTTGTTGTAAATATTCTCTAAACGCACCTGTCGGTTTGGAAGGTGAAACAGTTTAGGTTTTGTCAGGAGAAGAGGAAGCTTTCCTCCGTCAGACGCTCTATAGCTCATCGGAAGATGGGTGTAACGGATGAAAATGTGTGCCAAAGAGCGCCTTAGCAGAATGCTGATTAGACAGTGGAATAAAGTGGGATTTATTGCAGGCATGAGCTCTTCATTTATCCTTTGTACTACGACCATCCGGTTGGTTGTCAGGCTTTGGGATGAGGCTTTGTCTCTGTCACAGAGCTTCTGTGTAATAGGCTTTTTCCTTTTTTTTTTTTTGCTCCACTTGCAGAAAAGACTTTAGAGAGACGCTCATGTCAGCCTCTCACTGGTCTGTCACTGCAAATCAATCCAGTATGACAATAAAAACGGTTATTAGGAAAATGTGAACGTTCACACTCAAGAAAAGAGTTAAAGATCACACAATTTATATTCGTTTTTTTTTTTAATTATTTTTCAAATCACATTGGAAATTATACAAAATACATTAATAGAATCAAACCAATAAATATGTTAACAGATTTTGTCAGAAAAGTAGGAAGATGATGTTTGGATTAACTGTACTGCTCAGAGAAAGTGTAACAATATTTTTAATGATATTTTTTTGAATGATCTCAAGCAAAAAAACATCTGTCGTTGCCTAAATCCACTAATTCAAAATTCCTTAAATTGTTTATGTTGCTCATCTCATTAAATTCATGTTTCTAGAAATTCCACTTAAAATTATATTTAAATGCAACTAAGACTCATTGTCTTTACTTAGGGTTAACATAATGTAAATAACTATTTATTTGGCTTTTACTTCTTTATAGCTTTATCTTTTCACAATTATGAACTTTTGTATCTTTACAGTGAATTCTTTAACTTTTAGTCACAGCATTTGTGACCATTTATGACTTAATTCTTTTAACTTATGTTTCTGTGTGCCTTTTATGTCAAGCATCTTGTGTTCTAAAAGGCGCTCCTCAAGTAAAGCCTTTAGCTGCATTTCATTACACACGTGCACAACATTTTATTAAAATTCCAGAAATGTTGAAAAACACACACACAATTTTGCAATTATACTATTTACATTAAATCATAATTATGTGAACAAACACAAACTAGATAAATTCCGATTTCTGCAGCGGTACTATCGCTTATCGACATTTTACCATAGTCCAGGTAAATACTGGATTCTGATTGGCTGCTGGGTGTGGATTTCAAAGTCATAATGCGCAGATCGGAAGGGCGGAGTCTACCGAACCTGCCGGAAAATAAAACAAAGATGGAAGTTGATTGTTGATCTGTGTTCTAGCTTCTCACTAAAGGCTTAACTAAAAAAGAAAAAAAATTAAAAATCCACATTTGTCCGAGTCTTCCTTTCAAATGTGCAACACTTCACTGCTGCAGTTGAGTTCAGTGTCAACCGGCTCAGTGGCGTGTTGCCATGTTACCGTGACAACAAGCCGCATCACGTGCAATCTAAACCAAAGAAATAACGAGAATAAAGTACTACATACTCATCGTAGATTTACGAGATTCAAAGTCATAAATTTAGCCTGTGACTTTTAAAGTAATAAATATACGACTTTGTTCTCATAATTTAGCAGTTACGACTTTTTTCTTGAAAATTTACGAGACTTAAAGTCGTAATTTTAAAAATAACCTTTTCTTTATAAAGTGGCCCTAATACTCCGTCGTACCATCCGGTTGTTGGTCATGTGACTCATTTATTTCAGTGTTTCCACTGCAGTTTTGCAAAATACGCCTCAAAAACTTTGTCCTCCAAGCGAAAAAAAAAAATGTTTTCACTAAATGCAATTTTCAAAAGAAATGTTCATGTTTACTTTAGGCAAATTTATCATCACGAATCCAATGTGTGAAATTTCATAGTCAATGGAGACAACTATTGATTGATTACAATGGATATTAACAGGTTTTCCAGCAGATTTGATCTTTTTTAAAGAACTGTTGTAAACACAGTTATGAGTGTTTTTGTGGTAAATTCCTGTAACAAAGGCTCCATCTCACCACAGATCTATAGAGCAGAGGGCAGCAGCAGCAGAGCATCTACTGGTGCAGCAAAATCCATTTTACATGCAGCAGTTATTCCTGTGCACATCCTCACTCGGTGCACCAACACGTCCGTCTCTCAGTGTGGAAGCTCACCGGAGTAAAAACCTGTCAAGTCTTCTGGGGACAGTAACAATCCAATAACTACCGTCAAGAATACCTCCTCAGATTTAAATCAATGAAACGGATTTCTCCAATTATCTTAAACTGAAACATGAATCCTGATGAATTTGACAAGGATTTATTTGTGTTTTTATCTTAAATGATGCAGATAGATGAGACAGTTAACAGCTTAAGAGAAGCGCCCGACGTGTTAACGGAGGAACGATGACTCCCGGATCTCCTGGGAATTTTCATAAACTCGGAGCTCATTTTCTGGCTGAGTGCAGTTTTGGACAAAAGTCTTGAAAAAGCCGCTCAGTCAGGGTAAGAGTAGGAAAACTGAGTGGCGGCCATGATAGCTCTTCCTTTGAAAAACCATTAGCCGCCAGCTGCTACCCTGTCTGTCAGAGCGCCGCTCTGCAATCTGCACAGCCTCCGTGTGGAATAACCTTGTTTACGGCGTCTGCCTGAGCAGCCCCACCACAACTTGCTTAATGATTAAAAAGGGGCGGAAGAATGAGAGCAGAGACTCTGAGGTGGGCCTTCCTGACTGCTTTGTGACCGCGTCGTCTCCAAAGTTTGTCATTAATCACACTTTTGTGTCGGTTTGGTTGCAGCTGTGAGGAGCTCTCATCTTTGGACTCCTGTCAGTGGAAACAGATTCGGGGAGCCTGACACGATCAGCGGGACGTTATCAGCCGACGAGCGGATAATAATTCTGCTTCCTGTACATGCGCTTAAATTGACTACACAGATAATAAATGAACCCTTGAGCTTAAGCAGCAAATAGGATCTGTGTGCAGCTAATGATGCATATCTCCATGTGTTTTTTAATATGTACATCAGACACATGATTGTTGTTTCATTTATGTAATCATTTACTGTAGCCATCGCTGCAGTGGAGTCCTTCGCTCCAGTAATTGTAAAAGCAATTTCCTCCTGTGATATTTTAATATAAAACTGGTTTATGAAACAAGATGAGCTACGAATAACCCAAAAGTTTGAGAGATTTCAACACATTCACAAAGCCTCAATCTCACATCAAATAAAGTGTGTTAAATGAGGAAACACAATAGCTGCCAAAATTATGCTTATTTTTTTAAGCATCTTCACCAATTTGACATTTGAGGATGTATTTTTGTATTGTATTGTATTTTGTATTGTATTGTATTTTTTATCTGTTGTTGAGACACACAGAGAGCAGTGTGTGTGTGTTGTGATTGTTTAATTTCATCTCTAAAGTAAGTTTAGAATCACATTAGTCAACCATTGTGTTTTATTGTGAAAAATCTGTTATATTTTGAAAATAAACTGGATTTTCTCATGTATCTTGATGTAACTTCCTGCCAGAATTGACGCGGATCGCTCACGGCTCACACACAAAATATACCAGATGGCGAAACGAGCCTTCCGTGGTTATCCGTGCCTGGTGTGGACCACACCATAGGTTTACAAGGGCTGCCGAACGGAAGTGGCCTACGCTCCGCGGCGCTCCCACGGCCAGTGTGAACCAGGCGTGAAAAGAAAACGATAAACTTACCAGAAACCACATCAGCAGGAAGGCCGTTTAGCTTCGATCAAACTATATTTTATCAACTTAATGTTTAAATTTCCCTTTGTTTATTCAAGTTTTAGCTGCCACACAGACGGTCTCACGTCTGACTCTGGAAAACACTCAGCTACTGCAGAGAGCCAAATTATGCCGGGCCGCATGTTTTAATCTGTAAAAATCTAGATAATTTAGTCATAATCTGCTATGTTTTCAGACGTTTTCAATTGTTAATAGTATTTTTGACTTTGACGCCAATACATGTGGACACGCCCCCTTAACCTTTTCTCAGTTCAAGTCCGCCACAGATCTTCAATGAGCATAAAAATGACTTTTGTCTTTGTAAAAACATGAACTTTTTCATGACCATCTTCCAGTCTGGAGTTACAGAAGAGAAAAATATGAATTTCAGTGAGACTTTACATGGAAGTACTTTACAACAACCCACTTTGACAAGTATCACAGCTTGTAAAAGCCTTTGGTATCTAACTAATAGCCTTTCAGTTCTTGCTTGAGGGATTTTTCAGACATTCCTCCTGCAAACAGCTTCCAGAGTGGCCGGGCTCTGGGGTCATCTTGCATGCTCCGCTCTTTTAACATCAATGCACATGTTTAAATGATTTTTTTGAGGTGTGACAGGGGACTCTGGGGCTAATGCAAAAGCTTCAGCTTTTAAACCAGATCACAGCAACCTGATGAAATGGCGGCAGCACAAAGAACGGCCGATTCAGCTCCTCGCTAAGGAGGTGAAAGTCTGCACCTGATCTTTTCTGAAAAAAAACATTTTGGAAACTAATCATTTTTGGTCGCTCTCAGTGCAACTACTCCAGTGGAGTACTGATGAAGAAATTTAATCTTTGAGAAGTACAAAGTTAATCTCAGAAAGAGAGGTCTGGTATTAAAAATATTCTAAAAAAAAAAAAAAAACAGAAATCCAAAAAAAATAATTTGAAAAAAAAGGAAAAATGACAAAGTAGAATTGACTGCTTAAAACAAAATATTTCAATGAGCCTCAAATGACCACCCTAGATGAGTATTGTGATGTTTTTATTATGACCCAAACGGAATTTATAGAAAACACCTTAAACATGGTATTTACAAATAAGTCAGATTTAAAACATTCCAATAAAGTAAAATGAGGATTGAACTCAAGCATTTATTTCAAGTTTAAATCCATGTTGTCAATTATAGTCTAACTGGTTCAGGAAGTCATGATAGTTTTCATACTTTTGGGTCAGTTTTGTTTTGTTACTAAACGATGAATAAATATATACATATATAAAATTGGAAACATAACTTGAGATGGCAATGGAATAAACATTTTCTGCTTTTGTATCAACATTATGATGTATTTGTTTCACACATTTATTTTGTGTGTAAATGACAGACTACTTAAAAAAAAATGATAATAATAAATTAAGTAATTTAATTAGTATTTGTCACAAACCAAGACTCACCAAGAAAAGATGACATGACTACCAAAGATCCTGAACAATTTTTTTGAATACTCACTCCGTTAATCTTTTGATTTGTTGTCAAATCATTTCCAGTCCTCTTCATTATGACATTTTTAGCCGAAAAAAGAAAAATTTCTAATTTCTAATTTCTAAGACATGCAGTAGTTTCTGCAGAGACAACACATTTTCATTCCCAAGTCGTCATATACTGATGTTTGGTTAAGGACCCCACCGAGTCACATTTCGACATATCAAGTTTCCCCAACTTGTTTTTCGACGTGCTGCGACTGTTCCCATTAAATCAGGGGTCTAGGTGTTTTGGCGAATGCGGACTGGTGTTGGTACCCTGACCCGGTCTGCAAACGGGTACCGCGCCCGGGAACGTACTGGATGAGCCACACTCAGTGTGAAGTGTTGTTTGTGCCATCCTGCCTGAATTCCTGAGTGTTTCTATCTGGACCTGATCTTCTGATTCTGACCCCGCTCTACCTCTGATTGGTTGCTGCCTGCCCCGACCCTCACCTGGACTCTTTAGTCCAGGCAAGTCTGGTCTCAAGTCTGACATCTCTACTCTCTTCTTGGATGATTCCATGCCCATGATTGACCTCTGCCTGTCTGACTCCATATGAGCTTTGTGGACTTTAAGTTGTGCTCAGTTTCTGTCTGAACTTTATCTAGTGTATCCTCTCTATCACGAAAAAATGTTCCAAGAACAAGTTAAAAATCACAGTTTTCATCGGAGTTGGTCTTCAAGTCAACTCCCTCTAATAAACCCAAATAAAATCCCAAACAAAAACCTGAAAACTGCTATAAAAATGATGTTTTGCTAAGTTTATCACGCATGGAACTGCCCCCCCTTCCTGAATCAGCGAGATCTAGCTGAAGATGTCTGAGTGTTTGATTCGTCTTTTCACCGACCCTATAAACTGATCCCTAAAGCAATTTTCACACGGGGCCTCGTGAGGTTTTTAGACTTCTGGTCCAGACATCCCCAGCAGCTGCTGTTCACACATATACGCTTCACAGCAGGAGATGTTTGGGTGGAAATGTGGTTTGATCTCACCAGGTAGTTTTGAGCACAATAAAGGACTGGCTTCTCCATGTCTTCAGTGTCTGCTAGAGATTGTTTTTAGGTCAATATCTAAAACAGCTGAGAGTTCATCTGGGAGTTTACCAGAACTAACTCTAGAAAAAGTAATCATTCTGTTACTGTTGAGCTCAGCTGGCCTCATAAACATGAAGGATCCTGCTTTGTGACACGACCACGGTTGATTTTTAGAGAACGTATAACCACTTTACGATAAGTTTCAGTTGTACTGGTCTAATACACAACTATTATCCTAATATGTTGGTAAAAATGTTGGCAACTGAAGATAGACAATGGCAATTTAAATGGCAATTACCATTTAAAATAAAAAAATAACCAAAGTTCCACCACAGAAACACTACTTTGTGTTTTTCACACAATTTCATGTGTCGATGAAGATTCTGATTCATATCAGTGACTTTACCATCTGAAGTTGAGTTATCTGGATTTATTGTCTTCTGATCTTAAAATGTTTCAGCTCTCATCCATTGACAACTGATGAAGTTACCTGGATGAGTGGAGAAACATTTCAAGAATAAAGGACTATAAACTCTATGGCTCGACACCAAGACTCACATAATCTGAGCATATTAGTTTTCGTGGAGCTTATGGTGAATAAGATAATCATTATTAGTTGAGTATATGTCAGTTTTTACAAAAAATAATACAGTATTTTTTGTAGCATAAGTAGAATTTTTTTTTCCAGAGTTTGGCCAGGGTGCAACCATTGACAATAGAAATCACTGGACATGTCAACCCTTCTCCTCTCTAAACAGGAAGTATCCCAAAGACTTCCACTAAAAAAATAGACAGTTATTTCTCAGTCATTGTATTTATCAGGATAACAATTCTTTATCTTCTTTCTAATCCTATTTTTTTAAAGATATTTTTTCTTTATAGCAAGTTATTCGAGTTATAAACTAACCAATCAGGTGCCTCGGTAAAAGCATGTGGCATCCGCTGGCCCCGCCTCCAACGTTTCACTGGGAGGGGTGTGGACTCCCAACAAGCTCCTAGTAGTTCCTCTAAAACGTGACTCTGACCGACTCGGACCAATCACTCTTAAGGGTTACAACATGGTGGCAGACAAACAGGAAGTGAATGTGACAACCTCATTTGAGAGGCGGAGCTAAGGCTCTTTCTATGGGGGACGTCACAACCTTGTTTTGTGCAGTAAAAGAATACATGTCAATAGATGTGACTTATAAGTGATGAATTTAAAAATATATAAGAATAGCCACTAGAGGGCACTGTAGGTTTGTAAATCAGTTTTTGCTACCGTCAGCAACGCAGAAGAAGAAGAAATGTCGCTCTGTCTTTCGCCAGGCTTGGTGGAAACGTTCCCAAGTGAAACAGAGGATGAAGAATTCAACAGATTTAGTGATTTAAACTGAAATAAAAACTTTAGTTGACTTGTTAGCATCCAAATAATTGTTCATATGCTAGGCCAATATACTAGAATTCTCCTGTTTCATGAAGCTAAATAAGCATCACAGTAGGGAGGTGAACAGATGTTCAGTCTATTATCTATCCTGTTATAATGAATATTTCGTCATAAATCAATATATTTAATGAATCTAATGTATTTTATTAAAACTATTTATGATGATGAGTAATTACACTGTCAAAAAGGTGTCATCATCTTCTAACATCTTTATATATATTTTTATATTTTAATCATAGTTTTAATTGATTTCTGAGATGGGTTTGATATATCTGTGTTTCGTCACTTAGTCAGTGTGGTATTTAATTATTTTTTAATGTTTATAATACATTAATAAAATCATATTCAAGTCCAGATTGCCAAGGGATGTTAGAATAAAAATCTAGAGTTTGAAACAATAGACTGGAAAGACATTTCTAGCAGATTTATCCAGAAAACTCTGCGTTGATAATGATTAATCGTTAGACTTTTTTTTTTAAATTCATCTTCATTTAAACTCTTTATGTTTGAATCAATTTCCAATTATATAAATAAATATTCTTCCATTTAAAGTGATTCTAAAGTATATGGAGTCATGAATTAAATAGTATGTTCTGGCTTAGCAAACATTAGCAGTAATTCGCTTAAATGTAAGCTTATACCAAAAAATATATATTTAAAAATAGAAAAAGGAGTAAACATGGTCAATATTTCAAAGATAAGCTGCATTGATGGATCCACATTCTTCTCTTATGGCTCATAGTAAGAAGGAGTTTTATCAGTGGAATGTTACTGAAACACTTATAAGTTCCTTTAAAGTATTTATAGAAAGGCCAAGCAGCGAAACAGTGATAGAATCATCTTCCAGACCATAAAAAAGTCCTTCTGTTGTTTGTGCCACAGCAGCGCGCTCACATCTCTCCCAAAGCACAGAACAGAAGGAGGATAAGAAACTCTTTAGCTGTTGAGAAGCTCCTTTTTGTTTTGTTTTGATGGATTGAGCAGCCTGAGCGCCACGATGTGTCTCTGGGTGTGCTTTGTTGGACCAGTAGGGTCGCACATCGATTCAAGCCATCTCCACTAAACCACTAATAAGACACTTGGCATTTTCCCTGGTGCTATATTACTCAGTCTGTGAGCTTCTCCACTCTTTGGGTTAGTGCACATGTCAAAGTCAAGGCCCGGGGGCCGAATCCGGCCCTCCAGGTAATTCTATCCGGCCCTCCAGATCATTTCATTTCATTGTTATCAATGACCCAATGTTATCTTGTTCTCATTTATAACTTGCATAATTTTGACTAAACATATTTTTATGGAGAGTAAAATATTAAAAGTTATTTAAGGTTTAAATTGATTTATTCTTGAATAATATTCCTTAATTTTATTATTCATAATTATGTTAAAAAGTTACAGTTTTAAAGTTTTATAATTGGCATTCTGCAGCTTTTTGGATTATTTTGGCATTTACTAAGATTTTTTTAGGCAGTTTTGGAGTTTAGCTTATATTTTAGCAACATGCTAGCTGTTTTGGCTAATTTAGACATTTTTAAAAGTTTTTTTTAAGCCGTTTTGGAGTTTAGCTAATATTTAGATGCTAGCTGTTTTGGCTAATTTTGGCTTTTTTCTGTTTTTGGAATAATTTTATTTTTAGCCATTTTTCAGCTAAATGCTATTTTGACTAACCTATGTTTTTTTTTTGACTAATTTGGCATTTAGCTAATATTTTAGCTGGCTATAAGCTTCAGTGTTTTTAGCTATCAATTTCAGCATCTTCAACTGTCAGCACTAGCTTCTCCAGTGGCCTAATTCAGCTTACAGCATTCACACTAGCATTATCTCAGGAAATGTCTCTAGTTCATAATTACATACAAAAATTACAGTTTTAAAATGTTAAAAATTTAGATTTTTAGCGTTCAATAAATGTTTATCCTGTGTTTTGGCTTCTTGTGCGATGCTCGACACTCCTGGGTTATTGGAAGGAGTGGAAACGCGAGTCGGTCTGTGTCGTCTGTCTCTCCATGTGTTTCATTTCCATATGTGTTTGGGGAAAAAGTGTATTTAGCTGAACGTGTGCACACACGTCCTCAGATTTGGGCACGTGTATCTACATGAGCATGCTTAAGCCGTGAAAAGATAGATTACTGTATGTGAAAGTGGATTTGCAGCAGCCGCGGACTAATCCCAGTGGGCAGGGAGGGAAGTCGACGGCGAGGAGAGGACTCAGGCACAAATGTCACCTTGGAATCCACTCGAGACGGTCCGGGGCCAATTCCCCCCGGAGGGATCCCGAATGTCATCTGCTTTGGAGAAAAAGTCATCAGCAAACGCGGTTTGATCTGAATAAGGAGGGGGATTAGATGCAGTTTGGTGATGAGATCAGCACAGGCAGATGGAGCATTTATTCAAGCGAGAAGTTTAAGAAACCAAGTCAAATTTGATATGGAAGGCGGGCGGCTGCACAGTATTCACTCTGGATTTTGCTGCCAACTTTTCAGAAGCTGCTTCCAAATTATAGATGGGATTCTATTAGAAAAAGCCAGTCGTGGTTTTTGTCTATGAGCTAAATAATGTGATAAATTATCTAGTGAAACAATGTAAATTCAAAATATGGGGTCTGACGATGACTTTACAACATCTGCTCACTAAAAAGTCTCTTTAAATAACCTTTTTTGTACTTTTCTTCAGAGAAATGTCTGAAATTGTAGATCATGTACTCAGTACTTTTAAAAATAGCTCTTTAGAGTACTGCCACCTCTCCACACCAGAAGTACTGCCAGTACTCAGTACCGGCATGAATATTCAACTAGAAAAACTTTAACTATGATTGTTAATTTTTTAAGAAAAGAAAGACAATTAAAGTAACAATCTTGATTATTCTACACCCACACATAAAAAAAATAATTTATTTTTATTAACCAGTATTGACATTCCATATTTTCAGCATTTTATATTTCACCTTCTATAAATGAGAGTACCGCTACTTCAAGTATCCACTTACAGCACTGAGGATCGAACATACTGAGGGTTTTAATTGTCAAACCATATGTAAATTAAAATAACTCGTAAATCAAATTGATTTTGTTTTGTGTTCACATTGCTCTGTATAGACTAATGCTCCACCAGGTGTGCAAAAAGGAAGGAACCCTCCGAAGCAATAATGAGATTAACGCAATTTGGAAAAAAAAAGTACTAAAATGTCTAATTAATTGAGATTAACGTGATAATTTGACAGCACTAACCTTAACTCTTATCCTCCCAGTTAGCAGATCCTCTCAGTATCGGATTCTTTCATTTGTCCGTGTTTTGGTTTTACTTTTGTGAAGCTTTTAGCGATTTTGTTCTGAAATAGAAAAAAATAAGCCTAATAAAACTACTGGTTAGCTGAACATGATCTGTTTTTATTTGAGGGTGGGGCATCACTTATAACTACTGTTGCTTTATGGGTAGAAGAATAGAAATGCTTTTTCACTCAAGGAACACCAAATGTGCAAAAGTATAAATAATTCAGAATAAAAAGCCCTGAAACTGCATAATATGGTCATTTCAAGTAATCAATACATTCTGGAGTGATTCTATTTGTATATTAAAGAAATTATGAATTAATCAACAGCACATTTAGCACATTAACATTTAGTTGTTGTGCCTGGAATCATACATTTAAACATGATAGTGCAGTTTTGCATTTTATGAATCAATAAAAATATCAGTAGGAGGAACACAGCTTCACATGCTTTGGTTTATGTAATTGATTCATTGTTCTTACTAACTAACATGATGATGATTATGAGCGATCCATACGTTACCATCATGATACTTTTGTTGGACAAACTAACAATGACCAATAAAAGCCTTTAAACATTTTTATTTCTCTGCAAGTTATGATTTGATGTGACTCACAAATGACCTAAACCAGGGGTGTAAAACTCAATCACACAGGAGGCCAGAATCCAAAACACAGTCGTCGTTTATTATAATTAATGAATTAATTATTAAAACTTTAAAACTGGAACTTTTTAACATTTATGAACTAGATATATAGCATTACATGTAATAATGTGAATGCTGTAAGCTGAATTTGCTATTGAAGATGCTCGTGCTGATAGTTGAAGATGCTGAAATTAGTAACTAAAAACACTGAAGCTGATAGATGAAATCACTGAAGCTGATAGCCAGCTAACATATTAGCTAAAGGCCAAATTAGCCTTTAAACTAAAACACAAAAAAAAAAAACTAGGTTAGCCAAAACAGCAAGAATGTAGCTGAAATATTAGCTGAACTACAAAATGAACAAAAAACAAAAAAAAAGCAAAAATTAGTCAAAAAAATAGTATGTAGCTGAAATTCTAGTTAAACTCCAAAAAAGCCCTAAAAAAGGGAAAAAGGCCTAAATTAGCAAAAACAGCTAGCATGTTGCTAAGATATTAGCTAAACTTCAAAATAACCTAAAAAAATCTTAGTAAATGCCAAAATAGTCCAAAAAGCTAGAAGAATGCCAATTTTTAAAACTGTAACTTTTTAACATAAATATGAATAATAAAAAGACAGGAATATTATTCCAGAATAAATCAACTTAAACCTTAAATAACTTTATATATTTTACTCTCCATAAAAAAATATTTTGTCAAAATTATACAAGTTAGAAATAAGCGCAAGATAACATCTGGTCATTAATAACAATAAGATAAAATGTTCTGGAGGGCCGGATAGAATTACCCGGAGGGCCGGATCCGGCCCCCGGGCCTTGACTTTGACACGTGCGCCCTAAAAGAAAAAAGTCGTCCACTGCTGAAAGTGGGGGATCCGTCCCGCCCGAGAATCCGTGTTCAGGCTGATAGGCTT
>NC_050532.1:26270555-26273930 GCF_002922805.2 Oryzias melastigma | reverse complement strand
CCTCCTCCTTCCTGCTGCATTTCAGACCCCTGAGGGGAATCTGCCTCCCGAGCCGTTTTTAACATTTCTCAGCCGTGCCTTTTAGAGGTGACGGTGCCATCTCAATATCAGATGGGTTTTACACTCCGCTAATGTGCCTCTGTGGTGCTCACATTTGTGACATCCAGCAAATCTCGCGGCAATATATTTCATTACCATATTTAGGCTTTTCCATTTGGCTCGTGGAGGCGAACAGACCATCAAACTGTAGAGGGGAGCTGGATGCCCCCGAGCTGCCTATCCACAGATCCCTGTGCCTCTCATCTGTGTCCTGCAGATCGCTTTAGTGCTGGCTACGCTCCAGACTGGCCTTCATTAACTGATAGGAGCAGAGATGGAGACAGTGGGGAGAGATGATGGAGCAGGGCGATGGAAAGGAGCTCCGCTCCCAGGATGCACTGCATTCCCACCGTAACCCCCCCACCGCTATACTAGCTTTAAAGTGGGAGCATCGCCCCCGAGGTCTTAGTTAGTGGTCATTAAACACTCGTTTAATAGGAAAGTCATGTTTCTTCCCCGTTTGGTTTAGATGATTTAATACAAACCGTGGAAATAAACTCACCCAATAATTATAAAACCCAACCTGCAAATACATAAAGTAATATAGTATTAGGGCCACTGTTAATAAATAAATAAAGAGACTAAAGGAGAAAAGTATTTGCAATTTTATAATAATAAAATTAAAAAAAATTAGAAAAAAAAAATTTTACAGGAAAAAAAACTCAAACATATGTGAAAGAAATTGTAATTTGTCTTAAATTTGAGAATACATTTGTGAAAATATGAGAAGAAAGTTGTGACCTTACGAGAATAAAGTCGTAAAGTTATGAATAAATATTGTAATTTTATGGAATGAAGTTGTAAAAATGTGAGAAAAAAGTTGCAATTTTATGAGAAAAAAAAAGTCCAAATCTTATAGGAAAAAAAATGACAATTTTATAGAAGTAGAGTCGTACATTTGTGAGAAAAAAAGTTTAAATTTTACGAGAAATAAATTGTAAATTTATAGGAAGACAGTTGTCATTTTACAATAAAGTTATACATTATAGGAAAAAGTCATTTTACTATAACTTGCAAAAATATGAGAAAAAAAGTTAATATTTTACAAAAAAAGTTGTATATTTAAAGGAAAAAAATAAATTTTATGAGAATATAATCGTAAATTTATGAAAAAAGTAACAAGCTTATTAGAATAGTCATAAATTTATGAGGAAAAAAGTCATAATTTTACAATAATGAAGTCGTTAAAATATGATTAAAAAAGTTGTGATTTTGCAAGAATAAAGTTGTACATTTGTAGGAAAAAGATCGTAATTTTATGAGAGTAAAATCATAAACCTAAGAGAAAAAAATAAAACATTTATGAGAACAAAGTTGGGAAAAAATGTGTAATTTCATGAAAATAAAATTGTAAATTTATGATAAAAAGGTCATAATTTTACAAAAATATATTTTCGGGGACATGTGCGAAAAAAGTTGTGAATTTACAAAAATAAAGTTTTATATTTATAGGAAAAAAGTCGTAATTTTTTTAGAATAAAGCCAGAAAATATGAAACAGAAGTTGTGATTTTACGAGAAGAAAGTTCAAATCTTATAAGAAAAAAGTTGTAATTTTATGAAACTGAAGTTGTAAATTCATGGAAAAACAATGTCTGGATTTTAGGAGAACAAAAGTAGTACATTTTTGGGGAAAAAAGTCGTAACTTTACAATAATAAAGTTGTAAAAATATAAGAAAAAATGTGATTTTGCCAGAGTAAAGGTGTACATTTAAAGGGATTTTATGAGATTAAATTAATAAAATAAATAATAAATTATAAATAATAATTTCATAAGAATACATTTGTAAATTCATGAGAAAAAAAATGTAATTTTACAAGAATGAAGTTGTTAAATTACTAGAAAATGTCTTAATAGTCACAGTTGATAATTAAATGAATATTTTTATAATCCTCTACTATTTTTATGAAAATGACATCAGTGATCTCGATTCTCCACAAACCGCGGCTATTTGAATATTGCGATACGATATTAGCCATCTAGTTTACAGTTTATTGATGTTTAGGTGTATAAATAACTTATATTTGTTTTCTTAAAACAATCTGTTTTTCCCTCTGAACTTATTTTCTGATTGACGATCACATAGAAACATTTTCTACATTTTTTACTGAAATCTTAATTGTCCACATTGAATCGTAAATCAGAAAATGCACATTTTTAGTCAAAATTCAGAATTTTATCCTGACTGTCTTTCTTCAGTTGAGTTTTCAGAAGTTTTAACTGACTGAACCAAACAACAAAACGACCATCGAAGTAAGAGAAAAACACACGAGTCATAACTGTGATGATGACTCAGGATTTTTAAAAAAGTCTCTCCGTCTGATTTAACCTAAACATTAAGAGGTGCTGTTGTTATGGGAGCACTCCAGATGATTTCCTGATGCGAAGATATGCATTTCTGCTTTTATCTTGACTGTAAAAAAAAAAAAAAAAAAAAACACAGAAAAACGCAGCATCTGTTGGCAGCAGAAGTGATTACAAAGTGATTTATACATGCTGTTATTTTGGATTCATGCAGTTATGATTGTGTATTAGCAGGAAATCACACAGCCAAACGATCCTGAACACTGAACTTTAGGAAGCATCCATTATAGGAAGTCATGTGGGACTTCAAAGTTGTGGTGGAGCTGCTGCACGTCAGCAAGAACCCTGATCAAAAGCTCCTGCCAGCCCACAGACTCTCCTGTTACCTCCGTCCTCCAGCGGAGAGCTTCTCCACCCAGACGTTTGCCCTGCTGTCAATAACGCTCTTTCAGCTCCAAGAGGAGCTGCAGCACTTTTTCCTCTAGTTTAAAACATCCGTAGCTGGCGGATACGCCCACCGCCACTCACATACTTCAGCTTTACACTATTGTCAGTATGTGTGCAGTACATGAATACATTAAATACTACTGCTTAAAACAACCTGATTATCTGATCAGCGTCCCTCGTTTATTACAGGAGTTACATAAATCAATTAGTTATTTTTTAATGATAATTCTAGATGTTGTAAGGCTGTAAAGATCCTCACTACACACTTTTCTCAGACAGACATGAACGTTTTCACACTTTTTCTTTTTTAAACGTTCAAGAATGTAATCTACATACAGGTAGGGGTGTCTACTTCTTCTTTTTACTAACACATACAGTTGGAAGAGGTTCGGTAGGAAATGTCCAAGTGGTGAAAATCTCTCAAATCTTGCTCCAGACTTTTTCCTTCACAGTTCTACTCTGATGTATGAAGGACTGGGTGTTACAGAATTCCAGCCGAGCACAAACAAATCATTAATCGTCAT
>NC_050532.1:26232993-26270019 GCF_002922805.2 Oryzias melastigma | reverse complement strand
AAAAAAAAAAATTAGTCGCAAACTGCGAAAAATTTAATCGCGATTAATCGCAATTATGTTTTTTTTGTTACAGTATTTGCCGACCACTTATTATCCGCAAATAATCACAATATAAAATCACACACAAAACTGTAGATTTCGTACATTTATTTTTAATTAAGGTTGTTAACCGATTAAGAAAAAAATTATATTAATCACACTTTTGTGTTGATATCACTATTAATCTTCTGAACAAAAACACGCCGTGGAAGCCTAAAGCGGCGAACCAAAGCGAAGCTCTGCTGCTCCTCGAGGTCCAATGAATTAATTAAAGCAAATTTGTTTGATTAATACGTTAATGTTCACAGCCCTATTTTTTTTTTTTAAGAGGCAACCACCCAAGCGGAGGGATACAAACCCCTCCGCGTTGCACTGTGCTGCGGAAGATTATCACTTTTCTTCATATGGATGTCTACAGACGTTCATACTCAAATGTAAGTAATGACTTTTGTTGTAGCATGACCTTTTTAAAGTTATAAATCTGCTGTTCTTATGGATATTAGCTCCACGCTAACGCTAGCTGACCGGCGATTATTGGTGATGTCATCGAGTCGGAGTGACGTCCAAATTTGGAGAAACTATTTTTCCGTAACTCTGTTTGGAGGGATAAATGTAGGAGTAGGAAAAGGGAAGAATTCGGATTGGGCCCCTGAATGTACTCAACAAAAAAAAGTTGGACCGGGACAGTTTTTACTCAGTTCATCGAGTTAAAATGTCCAACGTTGGTTGGCAAAAAGTAAACAATCAAAGAGGGACTGAAAGGGTGGAAGACATGAATAAAAACACAGATTAAACTAAGAAAAAGAGAATTTTGGACTAAATATATATTTATAGTCGTGAGTGGTTCCTGTTTGACCAAAAAGACTAAATGATTTAATATTAGGACAGTCGTAAAAATAAATAAACAAACATCTGGGTTTGGGTTTAAGTCACAAAATCAGAAAAGACCAAGAATTTATCGAAAAACACACAAAAACAATAAACTAAAATATTCTGAAGTGACCTCAATTCAGAGAATCTGAAAACCAAAACTGATGAGAAACATGGATGAGTCAAAACAAAAACTTTTGTTGTTTTTTCCTTTAAATATTTATCAATATTTGCTTCCTTTATGTCCAACTTTTTAAATACAAAGGACCAAAGGTTCCAGCAAAACTCCTTATAAAAGTCTAAATGTACAAAGTGAACAGGATAATTGCAACATGTGACCAAGTCCCTAACCGAGCTCTGACTGTGATAATCGTCGTTCCTCTCAGGATTTATAATTTCATGCTTTCAAGAGGGCAAACACAAGTGTTTGGTGGGTGATTGGAGTTCAAACGATTGGGAGCAAAAGGCTGTGGAGACCGCCACGGGTCTCCGCCATGGCGGTCTTAAAAGAGCGTTTCAAAGGAAAGGTCGCCGTTAATGGCTGCCAATCAGCGCTGCGTGTCAGTCAGAACGCCGGGCTTCGACTGTAAATCTCCGGAATAGGAAGAGCCTTGTCAGCTTTTTCTTTAACTTAATTAGCAGGTTATTCTGAAGTCATGTGTTCCACATCTGCTCCTTCACGGTACCTCAGTTCCACGAATCCAATCGGACCTTTAATGTTCAGTCACACACTCGAGAATTAACGAGACAGGCTGCTTTAGTCCATTCCACTCACACATTTTTATTAATATCCTTGTGTTATATTACACTAATGTAAAAAAAAAACTCAGAATCAAATTCAAACAAGAATCGTAATAATGATTCAATTTAAAATAATAGAATATTCAAGAATAAATTAATTCATGTAAAACTGCTACAGAAAAATCAGATCAACAAATCTAAAAACGTCACTTCTTTTTAGTTTGGTGCCACTTCATAGATCTTTCTATTCACTTTTTATGTCGAATTTTTTAATTTGTTAGTTTAATAATCTCCAAACAATAAACAAAATCTACATTTAATCTGTTCTTTGGGGTTTTAATAGAGTCAAGTATTTATTGTTGATCAATATTTGATCAAATACTTTTTACTTCTACAACGACATGCAAGAAGTAAATAAACATATTTGATTTTATGTATTTAATATGCAAAGAAAACAACTGAAAACTGTATTATTCTGAACCAACCAAAAATTTGGAACCAAAAATCACGTAAAGACCTGCTGACCAAAACAGACATCCGAACACGTCATTGAATGACGAATGCAAGAAACACTTATGAATATCACACATGTAGATACAGTAACATGACCATAAAATGCTTCAATTTGGTCCGATTTTAAAAAGAAAACACTCAAAGATAAGACCCAAGACATGGTTTTTGTCTTTATTTAAAAATAAAAATTGTCCTGGTATATGGAAGCTGAAAACAGTCCTGTTTTTGATCCTTTTCTCGTTATAACGAGATCCACTATCTTGTTATAACGAGAAAACCAAGTTTGTTTTCTCGTGATAATATAAACTTCTTATATGAAGGATGAAGCGTTCCTCTATCCCTTTACCGGACAGAGACGCCAAGACTTTACCAGTTTTAAGCTCCTTTAGTTTGTGGTTAACAACAAAAACAGCAGAAGAAGTTTAGTCTTTTATTTATTAGTGGATCTTTTTTCTTCAAACATCTTATTTCCGTCTCAAGCATCAGCCCTCTCCCTTTATTTCCCCCAAACCCCTGAACTACCAGGTTGACTGAGAGAACCCAGGCCGTGTCTGCATGGTGCGTTCACTGAGCTCCGGGAATCAGCAGCAAAACAAAGCATTTTATCAGAGAAAATGTCAAACACCAGCACTGATCCTCATAAAATCGATTGATTAAATAGTGTCGACATTTTCTCTGAAAAACTCTTTGTTTTGCTGTGGATCGTATAAAAATGACAAAAGAATAGTAGCAGACTGAGTTGGGCCGAGTGGCTGTTTGGGTCCGCTAATGTCCGGAGTTCAGTGAACGCACCATTCGCAGATTCTCATTGGCTCTGGGTTCTGTCAATCAACCTGTTTGATTGAAGGTTTTAGGGAAACAAAGGGAGGAGGGCTGGTGCATGAGACGGAATGAAGGCAGTTTAGGGGGAACTAAACTGCCTACTGTTTTAGTAGAAGCACAAAATAAAGAGACTTGAAGTCTCGGTATCTCTGGAATGGAAGAGGGGGCTTCATTCTTCGTTATTGATTATCTCGTTACCTCAAGAAAACAAACTTTTTTCTCGTTATAACGTATTACTATCTCATTTTCTTGAGAACACAGTTCGTTTTCTCGTGATAATATCTCTGAAAATAGACATAATAGACGAGATAATATCTTGTTATCTCGAGAAAACAAACGTCTTTTTTTCGTTATAATGAATTATCTCGTTTTTTCAAGAACACAAAGTTTGTTTTCTCGTGACAACAAGGTATTATATCATCTATTATATTTATTTTCAGAGATATCTTGAATTCACAAGAAAATGATAAAAACAAAAAATTGGGCGTCCGTACTGGTGTAGTCTTGGGATATATCGCGATATGTATCACATCAGGATTCATATCGTATCGCCAGACTCTTTCCAATACACACCCCTAGAATATTCCATACTTTTGCATGTGTTGAGTGTATTTTGAATTATTTGTGAGGATAAAATAAGCTACACACAATTATGACGTACAGATGATACCGTCATATGGCGCCCTCACGCCGCACTAGTGCGAGTATGGCCCCTTACTGATCAAACCCAAATGTCGCGCACACTGGGTTTGGAGATGATGCTAAAGTGACGTAGGATCATCTTCAAAATGTCGTAAATAGATTTGACCAGATCTTTTGGCTTCAACCAAAAGACCAACCAGAACCCGTGAGCGGTTGAAGGTCTTCTCCTATAATTATCACAGTTGCGTGTAACGGCTGTTTGTGACAGATCACACAGGAGTCTTAGGGCTGGGAGTGATGGCGTCTGAAAAGTGACAATTTCCTTTTCAGCCTGAGCATCTGCCACTTATTACTGACAGGATTTCATTATAAAGCCAAGTTTCTTCACTTTAGAAAAGTTTCAAGAGCGACCGTTTCATTTGCGTCATGAGAACAGCCTCCTGTATTAAATGTTCAACCCACAGCTGTGAAGGAAAAATGTGTTTGTGTGCATTAAATAGAAACTGATGACAAATAAATGGTCTCTGCCACCAAACAAGCTTCCAGCTGCTCCCTGAGGACTGTGACTCAGCAAAGAGGCTCCTGTGAACTTTAGAGCAGCAGGTATGGTTGACCACATCCAAACTTTAAAGAAAAAAAAGGATACTTCTCTAATCTTAACTCTTAAAGGAGTTTGTTAAAAATGTTTATTATAAATTCTGTCTGTGGAAAGAAACATAAAAACCAAGAAGCTCATCTAATGACTGATCGATCAATTCCTTCTTTCCCTTCAGTCTTTTCTGCAATGTTTACAACAGAAAACTCTACATGTTTTTGTTGTTTTATCAAATATAAATAGGTTATTTAAGATATAATATTTATAAAATGCATGATAAGAGAAGAAAAATTACCCTCATGAAAACAATTTTTAAATAGAATAGATAATGAGAACAAAATAATTGAAAAAACAATATCTATTATTTATAAAATTAATATTGACTAAACTATTTAACTAATTCAAATTTGAGTTTAGATAGAATTTATTAAAGAGTGAGCACTATAAAAGGGTTTAAATGTTCAATAAGATCCATGTCTTTGGTTCCTGCAGAACTTAAACTTAAAGCTTTAAACAATATAAACGTTTCAAATTATTAGGCATACCAAAACATAATTCAAACTAAATATCCCTTATTTTATCCTTAATTCTGAACAGCCGGTGATGCAAAAGAATGTTTTAGAAATTACACTTAATTTTTGTTTTTTTTTTATCCAAAACACAAATCTTAATATTTAATATTTACAAAATGACTATTAATATTATATTGATCATACACAAAACATTTAAGTTGAAAGGTTTTAAGATCTTAAAGTCCTCCTCCAATGAAAATCATGTTTTTGGAGTTTTTACAGTTACACAGCTCAGCTACATAAGCCACGCCCAAACAGAGGAATTTTGGGAAAAATAAGGCTTCAGATCAACAGGAAAAATGACTTTTTAAGACATTTAGGATGTGGAATTTGTTTTAAAAACTTCGCAGTCCTAAATAAAACCTCACTGGGAACACTTACAGAAAAAAACAAAAATTGTCGTAGGGGGACAAAAAAATCCTAACAAAATGTTGCAGGAAATTAAAAAAAAAGTCTTTAAGTATTTTTGTCTGTTGGATGGTAAATTTTTTCAGATCAGTGAAAATGGGTAATTTCCCATAATACACCTGGCCGTCTCTCACGGGTTGAAAAACACTGTATTAGACATGCATGGACCTGATGTGGAAAGCCACAAGTTTGTGTAACTGGTTCGTCTTTTTGCTCTGCGTTGTGTTTCGGTGAATAAAGATCAGGCTTCAACGCGGACTCAGTTTCCTTTATTCCCGTCAACGGAAAAACAAAAATGACACAGCTGTCCAGGATTTTCTTCAGTGCTTCCCACCAACAACTGAAAAATGCGCGAAAAAAAAAAGAAAAATCAAAACAAACAAAAAATAGGCACGAATGTGGCGCATTAGCTTGTTTAACACGGCTAATAACAAATATACAACAGTGCAGTACAATTCTTGTTCGGTCTACTTACAACAAATTAAAAAAAACTGTTTTAGCAATAATATAATGGACTATATGCCCAACCTACTTTCTCATTAGTCATTTCTGGTTGGAGTTGTAGACTATTGTTTATGTGGAAATAACAGAGTATTTGGAGTTTAGAAACTGTCTTTTGGAGCCATCAAAAGTCACTATAAACAATTTTAGGAGTATTGTTTGTTTTTCTAGCAAAATACTCCAAAATAAAAATGCAAAAAGGATTTAAATTGTTTTTGTCGACCTACATGTACATTTGAAGGTTAACTTTCTAAGACTGGGATTTATTTGTGCGTATTTACGTGCAGCCAGCTCAAACGTTGATGATAATTTATGTTGGTGACACATAATAAGGGCAGCCAAGATGCAGATTCCTGCATCGTTGAATATATTTTATGTGCATCCAAAGCTAAATGTTGTTGCAGTTTTTAATGAAGCCCCGATAGCTGTCACACAGCTAGAGCGTGGAGTGGAGCTTTGGGCTAATGCTAACTAGCATGAAAGACATATCCAAGGATCACTGTCTTTATCTTTATGACCTGTTGGTTGTGTTTCCATTATTCCACAGCAGAGTGCTTCTCAATGTTTGTCAGTAAAAGATGTCTAACTCTCAACCGAAAACTTTGAAGAGCTCAACACCTAATTTAGGTAAATGTGCACACATCGACGAATGATGAATGCAAGAAACACTTGTAATAGACGTATATCACAAATGTATCACAAAAGACCAAAATGACTTATAATGTGCAGATTGGATGTAGCGGCTTTGAGGTCTTTAAAAAGCTCAGTTTTTCTCCATTGTGTTGCTCCAGATTGTGAAGACACGAATGTTGCACATACGTCAGTATGAGTGATAATTACAAGCTGCAGTCGTGTTTGAGAGCATTCTTCTGGACTCAGTGGAACGTCTTTCTTTGGTGTGTCAACTAATGACCCTTCATCTCTGCGATGGATGTGAAGAGTCGACGTGTCACAAGATTTTGTTAATATCAAAAAAGTTGCAAACAACTGGGAACGCACAAACAGCACGAGTGCATCTCAGCGGAGGTCATTACAGTGGCGGCGAGCTGAGGCTCCGCACTGTACAGAGTCACCAGTGACAGCTTTGTAGGGAGACTGAGGACACCAGTGTGCAGAGAAAAAGGCAGCAGTTGTGTTGTGAGTGAGCCAAGGAGGGAGAAAGTCATAATTGGAGACTCACATAACAGAAGTAAGAGCACTGGGGACATGAAAAAAGTATGTGACTAGTGTTGGAAAACCTGCCTTGAAAGCCAGCAATTGCTTTTTGCTGGAAAAAACTCTGCAGCAATGCTCCCCACGGGGAGAAAGCCAAGCCATGTTCAAATACCCACACTACCAAATTAAATTCTATTTAATTCTATTTATACAGAGCCAAATGACAACACAAGTCATCTTGGGGCATGTAGCTTTGTACGGACTGCAGAACATCAGGAAAAACCAACAATTCCCTTTGAGGACTTTGCACCAGGGAGAGGGCAAAAAAATCCCTTTGAACTGGAAGAAATCTCTAAATTGACTTGGATCTTTGAGGACAGTCATCTATTTTGAGTGCCTGTGGTGAGGGCTCAGCAAGAAAGAGAAGAGTACCATTCAGAACCGCACAGTTCACAGCTCATCCCCAATCAGACATACCTGCAGGAAGTTGTAGGACAGAGATACTGCCTCATTCGGGGGTTCCCAGCAGTCCAAGTGCACAGCTGCAAATACCTGAGCCAAAACTATCAAAAAATACGATTTGAGAAAGCATCTGAAAAGCTCAGAGGACGTTTACCTCCCACAGCCATAGTGGGAGCCGGTCCTGCAGAAAAGGAGCCAGATAGCTGAAGGCTCTGCTCTTTGTTCGGCTTTGAGGGAGACAAACCCACAGTATGTGAGAATAAAGCACTCTGTCAAGATCTACTTCTCAAGTGCTGGGTTGTTAACAACTGTATTTTCCAAATTTATGGGTAGCTTTCCAGAAGAATAGGGGAGAAGGTTAAAAGAGGGGAGCTTTTGTTAGTTACGCCAGGTGGTTTGAGCTCATTCAGATGAATTAGTGTTTTTGCTAAAAGATAAAAAAGTATTTGTTTTTAAAAAATGCCAATTATCCCAAATCATGCCAAACCAGCCTGAGTGGCTTCATCTCCTCATTTCTAGACCTCTAAATCTTCTTCACCCATCTACATCTCCAACTGGTTTCTTCATGTTTCTAAACCACACTCACCACAATCTTTGCAAATTGCCTCTTTGCTGCCACACATTATCAGACACTTGTCTCCGCCCTCCGTACACGCCTCCCCGTTTTATGGCTCAATATTCACTTTCTTCACCTCTGCTCCAGTTTCCACCTGGATGTCCTCCAGACATCGATCTGACTTTGCTTGTTCCATTAACACAAGTAAAATAAACTACATAGTCATCTGCAAACATAGAGATTCCTGCTTTACCTCATCTCCGACTTTGGCGTTCTGACAAAAGACACAAAAGAACGAACTCCTCTAATTCTTTGACGTTTTCCAAATCTGGTCCAAACCTCCACCATCATCAGGGCAGAGGTCTGTCAGCTTTTCTCAGGTGTTCTGAGTCTTAAAAGAACACATAGAACTACTTTCTGAAATTCTGGAGAATATATTCTTTTATATCCAGATAAGACACACTAGAGCAGCTACAAACGACTATTTTACTAACCACCGGTTGTTTTTACAATTAGTCGACTAATCGGATCATGCTTAAACTGGATGTAAACATGCATCTTAACTGGGATTAACTTCAAAGTTAAGTTAATTAAAAATAAAGACTATAGTTTATTAAACCTTTAATGAATTCTCCAGCTTCTCTCCTTCATTTGTTTCTGTCATGAAAACAAGACTTAAATCAAATGAAATCAAAACAAAGGAACTATTTTTTTCACCAAAGATCAAGTTTTGGTCTCACTGACTCAAATAGAACTAAAGTGCATTTTGTGTTGCTGAGCGTTCACAACTGTATTCACTACACTCTGACTCAATAGAACTACAAACTACGATGTTCTTACTGGTAGAAGGAAAGTTAAAATTTCTACATGTCTGCAGAAAGACTTGATCTCTTCAGAGAGCAGATGTTCTCCTCAGCAGAGACATCTCACTCTGATGCGGTAGAGTTTGCAGGGATCCACAGAAAACATTTAGCTAATACGTTTGCGCTAATGTTAGCTTAGCTAGACGACGATCCCTCTTCGGCGTCATCATAATCGGGCACAACGTGCTTCCTCTCCAGGTTCTCATGCATCTTTACAATCTCGCAGAGTTTGTATTGGACACTTTTGTCTCTTATCTTTACGTTTTCCATTTTAAAGCTCCGTTGTTGTCATGGTACCCGAGTCTTCGTAGAACTTCCTGTGACATCACTACTGACCCGGATTAGCTCTACTGCGTATATGTGTCAAAGACAATGACAGAGGCGGGATTAGAAAGCGCACACTGTAGTTTTGAGAGAGGAAAAAAAAAGAAAACTAGGCGATTAGTCGAGTTTTAAATTAGTCCTCGACTATGGTGACTAACTGACTTATCATGGCAGCCCTAAGACATGTAAATGAAAGATCCCACGTCTTCGTCTAGTCGTCCTCCCCTAGTCGTGACAGATGGATGTTTGGTTAATGACCCCTCCGCGTCACGTTTTGACATCTTGGGTCCCCGACTCGTCGTTTTTTGACATAGTGGCTGTTTGTAAAATCCACAACCCTTGGGACACGGTACCAGATGTGGCAACCAGACCTGAACCGGTACCAAACGCAGTATTGGGGGCGAACCCGGACATAACCTAGTACCGGGATAGGGTGCTGGTGCGTTTCACATCCCGGTACTGGATCAGTTCTAGTTCGCGGCCTGGAGGTTGGGGACCAGTGATTTAATGAGAACAGTTAGCACGTCGAAAAACAACGAGTCGGGGACAACTAAAATGTTGGAGGGTTCCTTAACCAAACAGTATGTCATGACTAGAGGATGAGAATGTGTTGGGTAAGTTATTTAGACACGATAGGCTTAAATGTGGGATTACTAATCTTTGTGCACTCAAATGTTAGAATGTTTCACCTTCAGAACTTACATGCTGTTTGCTTTGATAAAATCTTGGTTTTCTGCCTTCAGAGGTTTTGAATAGTTAAACTCTCTTTTAGGTACTTTTACTCCAGAATGTGGGTTTAGAATATCAATTTAACTGGCGTAATAGTTTGGCTGGAGCTCCTCGCTTTGACATCTTGACCAAATGACTGCCTTCACTCCCCTGAGAGAGTCTGAGAGTTTCAGGGCTTTTTTCACATAAACTGAGCTTATCCCACATGTTTTCATCTGCTGGTTCTTTTCACTGCAAACCCATTTGAGAACTCAGCAGGATTGACCTGCTACATAATTTAAAAATGCATGAAATATGAGACACGCTCTCTTTTTCTCCCACATAGGTATATTGCTTTCATTCTCCATTCTTGTTTGCATATTTAACATCAGAAGTGAAATGCGCTTTGAACCACGGGGCACTCCTGTGGATCTGAAGCTTCTAGGGTGTGCTCCACTTCTTTTTTGTGGAAAGTTTTAAAGGCCCATTTCATATATAAGTTGTTCTCAACCATTTTAATCATTTACATGTGATAATGGTGTTGCATCAGCAAATGCAGCAAATGCCCCTGAGCCAGCATCCGACTCCACACAGACGACGTGATGGGACTGAAGGTGAGCTCTCCACCTCACAGACCGAACAGAACGCATGCGTGTGCGGAGCTGCAGCTTCAATCCTATCTCTGAGTGTCAGAGGCAGATTCCCTGTTGAGGCCCTAATTGCATCTCTTGCTAATCCAGTTGCTTGTCATTGCTGCTGCTGCTGATGGTCCTTTACAGTTGGATAATTGCCAAGCCCATTGAGCACAGTCATGCACACTGACTATCATCCACCTGTGTCTCTTCCACCGCGTTGTCAGCGTGAAATTCATGTTATTAAGATAAGACAAATAAAATACACAAAACAACAATTAATTAATTATTCTTTGTAAAAATCTCCTGAAGGCTGAAGATCCTTTTTGTGTTTTCTTTGTATAGTTGGGAAAGGCTCCAGCAACCTTGTGACTTCATAACACAGCAGGTTAATGGATGGATGGTCCTTGATTAAGTCTGTGAAAAACCTCAATTTGGGAAAAACAAATAAATTTTTTCATGATTGGTTTAACCAAATGAATAAAACCGTTAAAAACAGAGTAAACACAGATGACCCGACCCTTATGCTGATGTGGGATTCCTCCCATGACAAAGGTGGACAGGATTTTATGTCTGCACGGACACCAGTGAAGATAAAAAAAAAAAAAAAATGCTTAATAAAAGTTCAGCGCGATTGTGGGGTCCAGATGACCCCACTTTCAGTGTAAACATGCCTAGGATAGTTACAGTCTATCAGAGACTATCATCAGATACATGACCTCATGGCTGACCCTTCAAAACCAAATGCGTCCGTGTCCAGAGGCAACAGAACCCGCCAGAATCATCACCGCTTCACTCCCCAGCAGCTTTTCTGCTGGAACGTCACGTTTGATTTGCATCAGATCTGAGACTCGGCATTAAAGCTGCACACTTTGGTCTCATCATCAGTGGAGTCGAGGAAGTGTTGGAGGTGAAGAACCCAGTAAACGGATCAGACTAGGAGGGCGGCTTCACATTGTTTTGGGAGGAAAGGAGGAAAAAACGTATGGTGATGGATGACATTACTCAAGGCATGAAAGCATGGCGGACCATAAAATAAAAACACTATTAGAACGAGGTGAACGTTTATGTCCAAGGGCACCTACAAGAAGACGGCAAATTCTCCACAAGCTGCGTAACTGCAATTCTGCAAAGTTTTTAGGGCTAAAATTAAGATAACAGATTCCCATATATTTGAATTTAAAATGTAAATTGCGAAGGGAAGAGTGGAGGAAAGGAAATTCTAAAACTGAAGCTGACAGATGGAAATCTGGAGGAGCTGAGAACATGCTGACCTTTGCTTCTCATCGCCTAAAATATGTACTTGTTGCTTTCATCGTCTTTCAATGGTTGCATCTGTAATTAACAGTTGCTAACCATCCAAAAAAAAAAAGAAGGAGAGAGAAATATAAAAGCAAAAGCTCACCTGCACTGGTCTCCTTGGCAACATACTAAAGAGAAAACACGAGAGACAGGTTTTCAGGAATTCTTTTCACCAAGGTAAGTGTGATTAGTGTAGCATGCCTTCAGCTCCAGGAGGAGAATAATCTTTTCTCTTAAGTGCAACTCTGAACATTTTAATTTTCCCAAGTTTGAGTTTTTAAAATGCCAAAAAAAGTATTTTAATGAGCACAAAACACTAATGCAGGGGTGTCAAACTCAATCGCACAAGTCGCCAAAATCCAAAACACATCTTTGGTCGCGGAATTTATTGAACACTTTAAAACTAAAATTTTAAAACTGTAACTTTTTAACATAATCATGAACTAGATATATAGCATTACCCGTGATAATGCTAGTGTGAATGCTATAAGCTGAATTTGACCGCTAAATATGCTAGTGCTAATAGGTGAAGATGCTGAAATTAAAAGCTAAAAACGCTCAAGCTGAAACCTGAAATCACTGAAGCTGATCATCAGCTAAAATATTAGCTAAATGCAAAAACAGCCTAAAAATCTATATAAAACAAAACAAAATAAAAACATAGGTTAGTCAAAACAGCTAGAATGCAGCAGAAAAAAATAGCTAAACTTCAAAATAGACTAAAATAACAGAAAAAAGTCTAAATAATTCAAAACAGCTAGTGTGTAAATATTAGACTAACTCTAAAACAGCCTAAAAATCAACAAAAAGTCAAAATTAGACAAAACAGCTAGCACTTAGCTGAAATATTGCTAAACTCCAAAATAGCTTACATAAAAAAGCCTAAATTAGCCTAAGCAGCTAGCATGTAGCTAAAATATTAGCTACACTCTAAAACAGCCTAATAAACTAAAAAAAAAAAAAAAAACTAAATTATCCAAAACAGCTAGCATGTAGCTGAAATATTAGCCTAAAAAATCTTAGTAAATGCCAAAATAGTCCAAAAAGCTAACAGAATGCCAATTTTAAAAACTTTAAAACTGTAAATTTTCAACATAAATAAGAATAATAAAAAGGCAGGAATATTATTCCAGAATAAATCAACTTAAACCTTAAATAACTTTCAATATTTTACTCTCCATGAAAATATATTTTGCCAAATTCTACAAGTTAGAAATGAGTGGAAGATAAAATCGGGATATTAATAACAATAAAATAAAATGATCTGGAGGGATAGAATTGCCCGGAGGGCCGGATCCGGCCCCCGGGCCTTGACTTTGACACTTGCTCTAATGTATGTACAACAGGTGATGCTGCTGCCCCTCCTACCCCTCCCGTGAGGCGTTACTCTCGGTTCGCTCCATCACCATTCAGTAAAACAGCCACCGATGACACCAGCTGCCATCGCTCTCTGAGAGGCAGAGCTGCTGTAGCCTTTGATGGCTTTATCCCTACGAGTGGTAACATTTTTATATCAAAGCAAACACGGTGTCACACCTGCCTCTGACACTAACAGGCTTTTCATAATCCAACTTGGGTTTCTCTCGAAGAGCTCATGTCCCTCTCTTATCCATCCAGGTCTGAAGCCCTCCATCTCCCTGACAGAACACTTTTGCAGCCGTTTATCCCTTCAACTCAAACTGAAAAGGACAAAAATGACAAAATCCTGCCTGTGTAAAAGGAAAAAAAAGTGTTGGAGAGTGTGTCTAAAAATGTAGGATTAAGAAAACTAAATCCTCAGAGTGTAACGGTTACTTTGGAGGAGCATCCATGTGTGCAGGTTTGGTCGACTGAAGTGAATAATGCTGGAATCACAGCCGCTCTAATAGAAATGTGGACGAAACTTCAATGTGGAAAATGAAGATTTTCTTCTAAATTTTAAAGATGAAAAGGAAAAAATACAGAGGAGGGGTTTTCTCTGCAAAAAAAAAAAAAAAACATTTGGGCAGAAGCTCTTCACAAGTTAGTGGACATCTAAAAGGTTTTTGTGTTTTAAAAATAATTTTCAGGAATTAAAAGGATTCATTCTGTCTTTGATGTCACTATAAGGTTTTGACCTTTCATGCTGTAGTTGTGGAGTTTGATGATTCAAAATTGCCCATGTTGTTAAAATGTAAAAGTTTGTTGGTACCTTTAGACTTCTTCTTGGTCTTGGCTGAACTTCCAGTTTTCTTTCTCCAGCAGATTCAACACATAAATAATAAACAAATATTGATTTTTCTCATCCAAGTCAAGGGAAATAAAGCTAAAAAAATGCCAAAACCGCTCGTAACCCTCAGAGTTTTAATTAAGGCTGCAGCTGCTGTAACTCCACTGAGAATAAGTAGCAGAACACCTTCAACGGTCCACTGTGACCTCAAGCTCTCACCTTCATGTTTCAAGCCTTTCTGCAGTTTGGCAGCATGGGAAATTTCTCCAGAAGAGGTGGCTGCAAATATGGATCCTCAGCAGAGTTTATTCTGCTTTTAAATGGGACAAATTGTTTTTGCAGGTCTTGCTCTCTCACACATCACGCAGAAATCACGGCGGGCCAGCAGGTCAATAGCCGACGCCGGGGTGAGGGTGGCCTCGACCTCGCCGCCTCTACTCCATGGCCAATTGAAAAGTGCAGGAGTTAAAGTGTGCACAAAAGCAAGTACTTGAGCGCTGACGTGGCCCAAAGGTTAAACCAAATCAAAATTAATTAGAATCCCACATTTTTCATAGTCTGGGGTGTAGAAACGTCACCATTTAAGAGCATATTTGCATTAAAGTATTGATATTAAATACGTTACGTCTATAAAACCGTAAAGGAATTTGGATTTTTTTTCTTTGTTATAGAATATATTTTGGTAAGATGAAAAGAATGCATTTATATCAGACTATTTTAAATTTGACATGAAGGGTTGAGCTCCTCTACATCCACACATGGACTGTAGGGATTGAATTAAGAAATTCCCCAAAGGTCGATCATTTGAGAGAACAGAGAGGGGAAATTTGTCAGTCTAAACTTCTTTGATCTTTTCAGGAAATACCTTTAATAATAGGGGTGTGTATTTCTATGTATCTCACGATATGTATTGCGATATATCCCAAGGGTGTACCAGAAGAAATTTTCCCTTTTTCTTTTAAGAGTATGACTCCAATAAATAAATAAAATAACTCCACTTGAATGTGAATTTTTATTTATTTAACCTTTATTTTAACAGGAAATCCCATTGAGACTTACATCTCTTTTTTAAGGGAGACCTGGGCCAAAAGGCATCAATAAACTATACTTTAATTGTAATAAACTTTGGCCGACAGCATCTTTTTTTTTTATTATTTGAGCCGTTATAAAGCACCAGAATCCACGATTTTACATGAATTTTGGTTTAATACCCATTCCAGGTAAAAACTAACTAGTACATGTCTCAAGGCAGCAAAAACCGCGAGGCTGACTGAACATTTAACAAACAAAAGTAAGAAACTGAAGGACGCTCGTAATTAGATAATAACTAGAAGAGTTCCTTTACCTGCGATAATGCCTGTCTGAATGCCTTTTGCTAAATCTGGTTTCTGAAAGTATCATTTACCAGGAGGAACAAACACAAAAAAACTCTCAAAAAGTGTTCTTGGTGTGTTCAAACGCAGGTGAAAACAAGGACAGGAACATATTCTGTAATGTTTGTTTGTGTGTGCACACCGTACAATTTGACGCCAACATTTTCCAACAATTCCCAGCATGCAATTCTCGTATCATCAAAGAATAAAGACAAAAGAAAATCTCCCAGAGGCTTCGTGTCAGTTCTTCCAGGCTGTCATCCCGTGTGGAGAAAGAAAAACATCTTTTTCGTCCCAAAAAACAACTCCTCCGGTATTAGAGTCAAGCAATACAGCAGAGATTCTTCTGCTCCGCAAGAATGAATGAAACAAACAAAAAGAAGATGTAATGTCGAGATTTATGACAAAAATGTCAAAGAGTTTTGTGCACTAAATCTCTGGCGGCAATTATGTATATTTTTAGCGGAAGCGCCATGTTGTTTTTGTTAAGCGGCAGTTTGGGTTCTCAGTGGAATTAACATCTTCATGAATTAAACCTCCAGCAAATCTACTGACAACTTCCTGTTTTCACCCTGAAAAGCAGATTTAATACCAATAACTATTTTAATAAACGTATAGTTTGACTGAAATTTTAACATTTTCGCGAGTTCTTCAAGTCACCAAATCAAAGTTAAGTTTCCACGGTTCTAAGGTCTTATTCCTACTTATATTTAATATTTATATTTTTAAAGAATAAATGAATTAAGAACAAAAAGAACATTTTGACTGAAACATATTGATGATGCATACAGTCAATCCAGGAATGGATAGTGATAAATACATCAACACTTAATGTTTTAGCCAAGAGTAACAGAATATTCTGCAAATTTGGAATTTATTTTTATTAAGCACAATATTTTGAAATCATAACCTCAGTCCCTTAAAACATTAAAAGTTCAAATAAAATAAATACTTTCTTAAATATGATCATAAATGAAAATGAAACAAAACAAGTGATAAAATGCTTTTTTAAAATTTCTATAAATATTTAATTATTTTTTTTGTAAAGTTTGCTTTTAACATTAATTTGATATATATATATATATATATATACACACGCATTAAAAAATGTTTTCTGTACTTTTGTGCACAAATTAGAAATAAGATTTTTTAAAAAGCCATAAAACACTCTTTTGGTTAAATCTTTTTAAACCAAAGCATATTTTAAAGGGAAAAAAGTAAGATACTCTTAAAAGTTCTGCAGAGATTACTTAAAAGCCTTTTAAAAATAATTTTATAACATTATCCTAACAAGTTTGTTAAAAATAAAATCTGTACTCAAACGATAAACCGTTCCTGAGGTTAGATTTGTTGCTAAAGTATTGTCTGTCTGTTAAAAAAAAAGTTTCATAACTGTAAAAAGAAATTAGCGTTTTTGTAAAAATGCTTTGTGTGTAAAACGTCACATTGAAGCCAGACGATTTTGTCTTCAAGTACAAAACTTTTTTTTTTTTTTTTACAGATGGAACAAAACTTTAGCAACAAATCTAACTTCATACATTCCCTCCAAGATCCCTTCTGTGGAACGTTGGTCGTGTTTGGATGAAAGAAAAGTGTTTACCTCCTGAGCTCCTGAACGTCTGCAGTAAACAGTGTTTAGCTGCGAACATCAACAGCAAAATGTGAAACGGCAGCAGCAGGATTCCTATATTTTTGGTAAACACTCATAATATCAGACAGATGAATTACATGATTCAAAAAAAGGAAAAAGAGCAGCATTTTTGTAGTAAAATGTTGACATTTTTAATGAAATGTTGATTAAGTATTCCTGTTTAGCCCTTTTCATAATTTCTATTTTATTTAATATTTTTATTTATTTAATCATCTATACATTTTTGAATTAAGCCAAAACCTATTACTAGTATGATTTATGCATAATTTTATGTTATACATTTATTTTAAATAATCCTATAACATAGATTTTGTTAAATGGTTTTAATCTGTTTACCTGCCTACCAGGAAATGTTCTTTAATGTGAACACTTTTAATGTTACAGTTCTGCTGGTTAAAAATGGAACTGATGTGACCATTTATGCATTTTACCAGAATTTAAGAAATGTGGAAAATGACCACCAAACGCTCCTCTTCTGTGGGATTTTAAGGGTGTCTTCAGAATTTGTAAAGTAAACCTTTTCCATGGATGTGTTGTTTGTGGTCGTCGCCGTGTGATTGTTTTCAGCATGTAATAGTGAGCAGAAGCGACCTCTCAAGGGGAGCTGAGAGGGAAGGAGTGGATCTTATTTTTTCTTTCCATTTGCTGCATGACTGGACCTGAGTGCACGCTTTGCTCTGCTTTTGTCTCCTCTTTCAGCTGCTTTTCTCATCTACTCTCCGCCGTGCGCTTGACATTTCTCCTCCATATAGGTCACACGCTATAGGAGGTAAAGGAAGAAACCCTGGAGAAGAAGACTCTTTGAAAGGCTCTTATCCACTGAGGAAATGACACTAATTGGCTCTACTCAGCGGACGGTCTCTGTTTATCGTCTCCTGTTTGTTGGTCAACATGAAAATGAGGGACGATCCTTTAAAGACAGAGGTGTGAATGGTGGTTCTTGTTTTGACTAAACAGAGACTGAAATGTGATCAAGATGTTCACTGACAGCTATTTAATGAAGAAAAACAAATGTGTTGGAACTATTATGAGGCGACTTCATCAGAGTAGAAAAGTGATAACAAGGAGAGTCCAGGCCCGGGGGCCGGATCCGGCCCTCCAGATCATTTTATTTTACTGTTATTAATGACCCGATGTTATCTTTCACTCATTTCTAACTAGTATGATTTTCACAAAATATATTTTTATGGAGAGTAAAATATTGAAAGTTATTTAAGGTTTAAGTTGATTTATTCTGGAATAATATTCCTGTCTTTTTATTATTCATGATTATGTTAAAAAGTTACATTTATAAAGTTTTAAAAACTGGGATTCTGTTAGCTTTTTGGACTATTTTGGCACTTTTAGGCTATTATGAAATTTAGCTAATATTTCAGCTACATGCTAGCAGTTATGGTTAATTTAGGCTTTTTTTCAGGCTATTTTGGAGTTTGGCTAATATTTATAAGCTAGTGATTTTGGCAAATTTAGGCTTTTTGTTATTTTTTTAGGATATTTTGAAGTTTAGCTATTTTCCAGCAACATGTTAGCTGTTTTGGCTAACCTATTCTTTTTTATTATTATTTTAGCTTTTTAGGCGAATTTGGCATTTAGCTATCGGATACATAGTAATAATAAATTTAATTCATATATTGCTTTTAAAAGATACTCAAAAACACAAGAATCCTAACTGATTTGGCTAAGTTAAGCCTTTTTCTTTAATTTTTTATTTATTTATTTATTTTATTTTTTTGGAGTTTAGCAAATATTTCAGCCACATGCTAGCTGCTTTTAGAAGTTTTTAGTCTGTTTTTGGAGTTAGGCTAATATTTACACGCTAGCTGTCTTTGCTAAATTAGGCCTTTTCAGTTTATAGGCTATTTTGAAGCTTAGCTAAGATCTAGCTCTTTTTAAAAAAAAAAAATAGGCTGTTTTGGCATTTATCTAATATTTTAGATGGCTATCAGCTTCAGCATTTTTAGCTTTTAATTTTAAGCATCTTCAGGGGCCAAATTCAGCTTACAGCATTATCACAGGTAAGGCTGTATATCTAGTTCATAATTATGTTATTATGCTACATGTAGTTTTAGAGTGTTCAACAAATGTTTATCCTGTTCGGCCCGTGTCCTAAGGTGCGTTTGGATTTTGGCCCCCTGTGCGGTTGAGTTTTACACCCCTGCATTAGATCAGTCCTACACCCTCTCAATCATCCAGCTGTGAAGTCAAACGCCAGCGCCTTGAGATAGAGTCATTTGTAAGATAAATAAAGCTGGATGGCAACCTACACTTGTGAAGCAGACAAAAGAGAAGTTGCTGGGCGTCTCTTTCTGTCATCTGTCGTGAAGCTAAAGCTGAGAAACCATCAGGAGGATGATGCGTCTCCAGAGACAAGGACGCCTGGGAATAAAAGGTTGTTCTTAATCATCTGAGACCCACTTCTGTGGCGTTTCTCTCACTGTTATAGAGTGCGCTAATGAAATACCTCACAGCCCTGTGGAGCTGTTTGCACACTTGCAAATTCCTACAACAAGCAGCAGTTGTGAGCCTGTTTGTTTGGGGCATCTCTAAACTTAAGAACATTAGTTATTTCCATGCAGCAGCTGTTATTAAGCAGCCTAATAATTCTGAACAAGGCGAGGGGCCTGTGTGGCTAATTAGACACGTGAACTCAAACAGGGCTCATCTCTTCAAATAGATGCTGGCATGCTCGAGCGGAGAATGACAGCAGGAATCCATCTCCGGCCATCTCCTCCCTCCATTACGTCTGCATGTGTGCAGCAGCCAGGCGCTGTGGGTTATTTCAGCCAGACTGCAGAGAGTGGCCAGGAGGATGATCATTTGTCACCAGTCAGTCATTCAAGGGGCTCTAGAAACAGCGAGGCAGGAGGTAAGACAGTGTGACCCCCAAGCAAATCCTACACACACCCACTGTGAGGGAAATTAAATGTGATATGTGATCAATAAGTGCCGTGTGCACCATCATATACCAGAGCTGTAGCCTCATTAAGTTCCACTACATCATTTTTGTTTGTTTTCTTCACCAAACTGAAGGTTTTTGTGGCTCATTGCACAAATGTGCTGACCTGAGTGCTATTAGTATTTAATTACAACCTTAGAGTTTGTCAATGACCAATGGCTGTTAACCAAAGATGGCCGCCGTTCTCCTGCAGTGTAATCTTTTATAGAAAACACCAGGATCCCTCAAAATGAGGTTTCATCCTAATTGAAGTTTCTGACAATGTTGGAGTTCTTTTACTGACTTATTCATGTTTTTATTCCACATTTAACCCCCTAAAGCACACGTGTTCAAGTCAAGGCCCGGGGGTGGGGTGTGTGTGTGTGTGTGTGTGGGGGGGGGGTTACCGGATCCCAATTCATTTTATAAATGATTCAATTCAATATTTGTGGTTGCCGATTGGATTCACTTTCAATTTCGGTTCATTTGAACGATCCGATTCTCTGACCTAGCATGGATCCAGAACATCTTGGTCCAAAACTTCCACCAGTGTGACTCAGAGATGAATACCTGGAACTGATCAGGTGAAGTTTTCCAGATTCCTTGCATTTCTTCAAGATAATAAAACAAGTAAACATGAATGAATGTCAAATCCATTCACATTTTAGTTTGATAAAGTTCTGCCCACTGTTGTTTCTCACATCAGAATAATCCATTATTAGAACATTCTACCACACTGTATGGTCACAGGTCTTGGCTAAATTCAAAGTGTTTCCAAACATATGATGTATCACATCGTTTTACCTCACGTGTCTCAATCCAGATGGTATTTTCTAGGGCTGTGCATTGTCAAATGTGTGACGGTACGATTCATATCACAATGACAAGATTTGATACATATCACGGTATATCTCAGAATAGTACCAGTTAGTGTATTAGCAAGAGTCCAGCGATACACCATGTATCGCAATACCTATGACATGTAGCGATACATATCAAGATTTATCACAAGATAGGCTAATATTTACACACTAGCTGTTTTGGCTTATTTAGGCTTTTTTTCAGTTTTTAGGCTATTTTGGAGTTTAGCTATATTGCAGCTACATGCTAGGAGGCTGAGGAGCAGCAGGTCTTTGAGTTGTGCTGGTTTGTTTTATTCTTCTTTCTGCCCCGCTTTATTTCCTCAGCAGTCTTACACTGCTGTGTTTTGGTATTTTAGTTTGGGGTTGGACCTTGGCAGTCTTTATTTGCGAGCTTTCATCGTTTCTTTTTGTTAGATCCAATTAGGCAGCCTTAGGAGGGTCTGCTGACTCCGCCGGTCAACGTGGCTCCCTGACCCATTTTCCGTTTGACCACAGTTCCAATGTCTTTGTTTTGCATTTCTGTTTTTGCCAGAACACTAATCATTTCATTTTGTTTCTTTACAGGACACAGTTTCCTCTCTTCTTTAATAAAACTGTGTTCTTGGTGTCCATATCTTATGGCCCCCCTTCTTGGTCATCCCCTGGACTGAGGCCAGTGTATTGACTCACTTACAGATTTATCTCATTTTTAAACCATTTTTAATGGTATTGTTTGATTGAGTCTGCCTTAACAATACAGCAAAGTATTATAAACAAAAAAAACTGTTATAAATGTACATCTTACGGAGTAAAAAGAGTTATAGTTTGTTTTCTTTTTCTTTATATGCACACCTACAAAAATCCCCAAACAACTCAAGAATTTGCATTTTTTTCCTTTATCATTTTTTTCCTCACTTTCCATTTATCATCACATAATCTCCACAAATCCGTCACCCAGATGCACCCAAGTCTTTTTACATTAGTTCTTATTGACACAATCAATTGGCGTCCTCCTCCATTAAGACGAAAGCAGTCAAAAATAGTTCGCAGGTCATCAACGTTCCGTCCGCAGGATGTAAATACGTGGCTTACCGGATCTGTCCACAGGCAATGCATGTGAAGGTCTCACCAATGCCAGAATCCCAACATCTTCTACCATTGCAGATGGTTCTCTTCTCTATCGTCACGGTAATCCTCTACATGTGTTCTGCGGCCGTCAACGTTGTGCGTGACTCACTCCGGGGACAATCCTCTCTCTGATCAGGCCTCCATTTTCCAGAGACTCTCCTCTCATTTGTAATGTTTGTAATCAGTCCAGCACCTGTGTGACAGGAAGTCCTCAGGTGGCCATGTTTGTAGTCCACAAACCTCTTAAAATGTAAGTAAAAGAAGTCCACCACCATTCATTCCAACATAAACTCATAGAACCAGGGTTAACACATGAAACCATTACTGAATTCAGTTTTTTTTCCATTGGTACAAAGACATTCACATTCAAATTTAAATACAAACACTGTATCTAACAATGTTTTAAAAATTGGTATTCTGATAGTTTTTTGGACTATTTTGGCATTTACTAAGATATGTTTTGGCTGTTTTGGAGTTTAGCTAATATTTCAGCTACATGCTAGCTCTTTTGGCTAACCTAAGTCTCTTTTTTAAGGCTAATTTAGCATTTATTTAATATTTAAACTGGCTCTCAGCTTCAGTGTTTTTAGCTCTCAATTTCAGCATCATCAGCGGCCAAATTCAGCTTACAGCATTCACACTAGCACTATAACAGGTAATGTTATATATCTAGTTCATAATTATGTTAAAAAGTAAATGTAGTTTTAGAGTGTTCAATAAATGTTTATCCTGTTCGCCCCCGAAAAGGATTTTGGCCCCCTGTGCGATTGGGTTTGACACCCCTGCAATAGACTTTATGCAGACATATGTTCGGGGATGGTGGTTTATGCATGATCCTCTGCAGTGGTCCATGAATTTTTCTACCCAAGACCAACTCTGCTGGGGTCTTTCCGGTGGTTTCTTGTTGAGCAGTGTTAACGGGAAAACGGAATTCACCATTGAATCCCACGTGTAGTGGTACTGGCCGACCATCGAAGCTATCATGACTTTGATAGTTCTATTAAATCTCTTCATGAGATTTGTCTTGATCAGGAGATTGGTAAACTGGGGGGGCCCTATCAGAGACTAAATACTTAGTCACATGACCAACAGGACTATTGTTTTTTTCTTTTACTTCTAATGTGTGTTTTAAGAGCAAAAACAAATCAACCCAATTAAAGGTGGGAACATTTCCATCCTTCTTTGCCCATTTAAACATAGAGAAAAATCCAATGAGATGATTAGTAGGACAATGTCCAGCATTTTATTTAAAGATGGGTTAAGAAAGTGATTAATTTATCATTTTTTTCTCTCCGGCGTATAATATACCGTCTGAATCATTTAAGGATTCCAGTAAAATTATGAGCAAATTAACCTTTGCATGTAATTAGTTTGCCTTGTGTTCTGCTTTCCAGTTCCTGCCTGTGGGGGGCAGTATGCCACCAGAGACAGGCTTTAGTTGAAGAGGTAAAAATTAGGACCAACATTGGTCATCCAGCCTCTTTTTGTTCCTCCTATCCACAAACACACTCATGCAGAGTCTCACACAACAGATGAGTAAAAAAAAGACAAAGATCTCCATTAGCGCGCAGTTCAGGCACACAATTAATAAAGCCTGAGATGAAGAGGCTTTAAAACGCTGACTCGGTCAGCAATCATCATCAAAGTGCAGGTGAAGAAAAAGCTTCGCCCAGTTCTGTCTAGGTTGGAGTGAAATGAGACCCACCAGAGGGCCTGAAGACAAGGTGAAGCAACAATTAATATTCCCGTGCTGAGAGGCGGCTCTGATTTCAGGCTGGTCACGACGGCCTGGCGGCTGCCTCTCTCCGCCTCACACAAGTCGGATAATTACCTATTTAGATTTCACCCTGACAGCCTTTCAACTGCGAGTGAAGAAGAGCTGCAGTGTGTGAAAGATAGCGAGGTGGCAGGGGAGGCACAAGCAGTAATAAACTCCGGAGGGAATTAATATGACATTGTTTAACACTTGCACGCAATAACTGAAAGTCCCCGCAGACGGGGGTGTTTTCTGTGAATTGCAGTTTAAACCTGCATCCATTTTGGAGGACATTTGTTCTGTTATTAAAGGGCAGCTAACAGATGTAGTTTGATGAGTGGAGCACAAGCCCAGGCACTTGGAAGTTAACGTCCTCTGGCTGATTCATTTAAATCAGTGGCGAAAGAAGGGACATTTGTTTGCAGTGGAGAGGGCCGTTGATCAACGGTGATTGATATTCAGCAACACTGAACTGCCTCAGGCTGCTCTCAGCCAATTTGCTGCCAATCATTAGGCTGTAGCAGGAAAATTCAAAGCTCCTCCACTGCTTCCCACTGCTGGAACCTCTCATTGCTAGTTAGGAACTCTAAGTAGCATACATGACACATTTCTGTGTATGTAAAACCAAAAATCTCATCAAAACGTTGATATATTTTAGTGTTTCTCCTGCACAGACTGACATCTTCAAGTCGGCTTTTTGGTATAACAAAAATCTTGTCAAAGCTCAACATCCCAGAAAACGTATGAAATGTGAAAGAGACAGAAAAGTGGACATCTGCTCAGCTCTCCACAGTGATATTTGGGGATTAAACTGCTTTTCTTTCAGAAATCAAGGTCTCAGCTTCTGGAAGAAAAAATGCACAGAATCTAAGGGGCTTGAGATCTGCGGAATGATATGTCCAGTCATCTAAAGGTCTTGGTCCTTTGGGTTCTATCAATGCAGCCATTTCCCAGCTTTGGACTTTGTGTGTGAGTATTTTAATATAAGAGAGCTTACGAATGCAGATAATGAAGATTTATTTGTGAAACAAAAATGTGCATGAAAGAGTCTGTATAGTCTTTTGGTGGTGAGGGTCTGGACCGATTATGTTTTTGTTCTAGTAGGATAAACTCTAAGAGCCTAGATTGAGGGCCGCATTCCTGCATGTTTTCCAACATCCCTCGCTCTAGCTTGTTCTAATTGGCTGGACACACCTAAACCAGGTAATCAGTCATGAGTAGGGCTTGGATATCTGGAAATAATGCAGACACAGCAACTCTCAATGCCCGGAGTTGCCTATCCCTGGCCTAGACGCTGATGGTGGTTGAGGCCAGTCCACGACATAGTACTGGTCTTGGTAAATTCTCTATGCCTCTGTTTGGTGCAGTGCAATTCATGTGTTGTCCCTCTTTACCTCTTCCCTCCGGGGGGAGCAGGAGAGATTTCAGATTCCAGGTGGATCGTCTGTGCTCCAGTTCTAGTCGTGGACCTCGCCTCTGGCTTGTCTTGGCTGTGGACCTCGCCTCTGGCCCGTGGCTGTGGACCTCGCCTCCTGCCCGTCTTGGCCGTGGACCTCGCCTCTGGCCTGTCTTGGCCGTGGACCTCGCCTCTGGCCTGTCTTGGCCGTGGACCTCGCCTCTGGCCTGTCTTGGCCGTGGACCACGCCCCTGGCTCGTCTAGGCCGTGGACCTTGCCTATGGTTCATCTTGGCCGTGGACCTCGCCTCTGGCCCGTCTTGGCCGTGGACCACACCCCTGGCTCGTCTAGGCCGTGGACCTCGCCCCTGGCTCGTCTTGGCTGGATGAACACTATTCAGACATAGTTATAGTTAGATAAGCTAATTCTTCTTCAACAGTCCTGGTAAATATCCTGTCTGTCCTGAGAGGATATCTCCTTCATGTGGATATTCCTAAGGTTTCTTCTATTTTTCCTGAAATCAGGATTTTTTCTTTTAGGATTTTTTATTTACGAGGAAGGAGGATCGAAGGACAGGGATAATCCATTTAGTTTAGTCTGTTCAACTGATCAACTTTCTGCATTTGTACAATGTTAGTATAAAACCCAATGAGACAATTGTTTTGTGATATTGGGTTATATAAATAAAACTGAATTTTCCAGAAATCCTGCCTTATCTGCTGCCGATTACCTGGATCAGGTGTGTTTAGCCAATAAGAAGCTTCAATGGTTTAAGAGCGCAGGACACCGGCCCTCGAAGCCTGCATTTGGACACTCCTGGTCTAGGTGGGGAATGGGGTAAGCATTTAGAATGTAGAGATAAAGCTCCATGAGTTTAAAAACAGAAATATTGATGTGATTGGCTGAGAAGTAAAGGCGGGGAATTTGTCACTGTTGCTCTCTAGCCAGGCCCGCCTCCGAAAGACTGAGTGAGCGGTGGAGACTCCTCGCCATCCCGAGTTCCTGGGGATACCTGGTTGATTGTACCAATAGCATGCTTGTCTCAAAGACAAAGTGGAGTTTTTCTTCCACCTCATCTCCAGAAAGATCTGACTGTTTGGTGTCAGACTCCTAACCGTGGATGTAGCTGCTAATGCGCCTAATTTTTTCTAGATTAGTCACTCGAAAATAACCAAGAACCTGACAACTAGGAACACACGAATCTGATTTACGGTTGAAGGCAAAATGACAGAGAAACATTTTATCATGTTGTAATCTCACATATCCATTTAATACAAAATATTTATGCTACTCCGTACTGTTTAAATGTTGTCATTTACAGTGAAAGCTGAATAAAAGAAGCATTTTGATGATGTACTTCTGTATAGATGGCCACAACAGGTACAGACCTCCCATCTATAGAGGCACTTAATCCACCTGAATAAAACACTAAACTCTGGTCAACTACAAGGTCACCACTTCACTGGAGTGTTTGTCTCTTACAGACCACGTTCCTCCAAGAAAAGAAACAAAACAACCGTAGTTGTACGTCTACAACACAAAGTCTAAAATCTAAAGGTGAGTTTACCAAAAATTAATGTTTTTTCTTCAGTATTGGCCTTTTGAATTTCCCTTGAAAAACAAAATGTTTTTTTAAGTATAAACTAGTTTTTTAAGACAGAAGAACCTTATTAGACCATGTCTTCCTGACTAAAACTCCAGGACTGTAAGTGTGTTTCTGCTGCATTAGGAGGCATAAAATGGGATTGCATCCATTAACACTTTTTTCAAGTGGCCTTCATTGTGTGTTTTCAGTTTTTCACATAAAGAAGAAGATGAGAGGAACCCTGAGACGTATGGCCCTGACATGTGAGGAGCGCTGGTTTCATTTGTGTGAAAGGGTTTCATATGGATTTTTCATTAGCTATGTTCTAAGAGCTCTGAGTACAAGTGTATTAAAAGGGAGATCGCATGTCACCATGGCGACTAACTAAACCCCCCCTTTAATAAAGTGTCCATCCAAGATGTCGGAGGAGAACAGAAAATCCAAGATACCGTCACATCATCCTTTTTAGAACTTTTAATAAATATAATGAGTACTTTTGGCAAATAGAGCTCTTACAGTACACATGTACGTACTGCATAAATATATATGTCTGAGATCAAAAGAAGAACAAAGGAATTTCAAAACTAATAAACAAAAGGTTATGAAATCATACCAGGAGGGTCAACTAGTTTATTTAAATAATGTCATTTCAGATGCACCTAATGTGATTTTTTTAAAGTAAAGGTGAACTGTCCTGTTTGGGTCAGAAACAGCCACTGAAGATTAAAGAAACTCAATCTTTGCATGTGGAACCGGATAGTTTCAGCTTTCACTGGGTTTGATATTAACCCTTTAAATTTGACACCTAAAAAACGCAGGAACTGTAAATCTTTGACCGTTTACATCAGCAGCCTTTAAGACTGTAAAGTGTAAAGTTTTTTATTGGATCAATCAACAAAAGTTCTCTAATTTGCAGCATTTAAATGCTTTATTTTTCATCAAATTCATATTTTAGGTTGATGGTTTAGTCAACTCAAAAATGTACTTCGATAAAAACTAATATTTTTAAAAGTCACAAATTACAGATCTTTTGTTTATTGAGCCAATAATTCACTTTTTACAGAGAAGAAAAAAAATACACTTTATTTGTGTTTATTTAGCTATTTTTTAACATTCAGTTAAAAAAATTTTAAAATATTTACAATAATTGAGTCAGTAAAGTGTGATATTTTTCTATAAGAACAACTTTGACTTATTTTTTTTGACAGAATCACACACAAGATCCTTTCAAAATAAAATACACCCTGTGTAGAATAAGATCCTCTTGCTGCAGCAGATTTACTTAAATTAAAAATGCAAGAAAACCAAATTTGGAGGCCCCCATTATTTTACTACCAAAAATAAACATGTCATTAATGATGTAGAATCCATTTTTTAAATCTATACATGTAAATGCAACTATATAATTGAAGAATTTTGCCTCTGAACAACAACCAGACACTGTCGAGGAGCTTGGATTCAAATATGTGCTTAACTAACTTAATAAGAATTCACACATTAGCATTTTTCTTTAGAGCCAAAATGGAGGGAAGAGAGACTCACATGTGGCTCCAGAGACTCAGGTTTACCAGATTACTGTAAACCAGTTGATTCTGGAGAAAATCTGCTTTTCATTTCCCTGAAATGCCACACATTACAAACATGGTGTTGCATGTTTTTTGTCACAGAATCAGCTGATTTATGTGGATTTCATTAAAAAATCACAACTATAATTGCACCAAAAGCTGAAGTTGGAGTTATGGTAGTCGAAAGAACGTGAACAATGGCGCTAAAGCTCAGATTTAGGGTTAAATCCTGGTACTTTTCATCTCCTGCGTCTTAACGCACAAAGCAAAACGGTTCCAGAAATTAAACTGAGACTCCACTTGATACACACACATCTCTGTTGAAAACCTCGGTGTTTGCATACATATCTGTATGCAAAGTTGAACGACGCATGAGAAAAATAATGAGACATCATCAGCAGAGCACGATACGGTCCACGTGGAAACTCCAGTGTTTGTGCACACGGAGGAAAAACCTCCGAAGAAATGTTGTGTTGCACAAATGAATTCCGTCCGCTATCAATCAAAACTGTTTTCTGGCCCAATTCAGTTAATGCACACTGTAGAGGAGAAAGACTGAATGGATTTTCCATTAACAAACCAAGCACAAATAACTCCTGAGCTCCAGTTGCAAAATTTCAATGCAATTTGGTATGCAACAACAAATTCAATCATTACATTCAGCTGTACGCGTTTTACAGATGACATTTTACATTCAGAGTAAATAACCATCAAGGAAACAAAACAAACATTTAGGCCTATTAACAGGATCTTTGATACGATGAAGCTCAGAGGGAAATAAACCAGCAACACAACAGGAATTGCTCTGCCGCTTTTAAAGTTTCCTTTTTCAGTTTACGCAGACTTTTTGGACACAGAATTGCTCCGGTAAAAGGTTATTATGCATAGTCTAAATATCCTCTGGGCCTTTGGGCCAGAGAGTTCTGCCGTGCCAACAGCAAAGCCCGGGCTACTATTTTTTCCCCATTCTTTAACTCAATATTTTGTCCATGTGGTGAGAAAAAGCTTTTAAGAAATATCAAACTTTAAAAAAAACCTAAAAGCATCAAACTCTAACACACAGTCTGGTTTTACTGATATTATCTCTGGTGAAGAAAACCAAAGAGGAGATGAGAAAGAACAGAAACAACCTAATACAAGTGTCAAAGTACTTTCATAATTTTGACAAAATAATATTTTTATGGAGATAAAATGTTGAAAGTTATTTAAGGTCTAAGTTCTGGAATAACATTCCTGTCTTTTTATTAGTCGTAATTATTCTAAAAAATTACGGTTTTAAAAATTATTTTAAAAAGGCCAAGTTTTAAAAATTAGCATTCTGCTAGCTTTTTGGAATATTTTGACATTTACTAAGATTTTTTTAGGCATTTTTGAGTTAAGCTAATATTTTAGCTACATGCTAGCTTTTTTTTTTTTTGGCTAATTTCGTTTTTTTTTAAGTTTTTTTAGACTATTTTGAAGTTTAGCTATTTTTCAAGCTACATGCTAGCTGTTTTGGCTAATTTAGAGTTTTTTTCCGTTTTTGGTCTATTTTGAAGTCTAGCTAACATTTCAGCAACATGGTAGCTTTTTTGGCTAATTTCGTTTTTTTTTTTTTTTTAAGTTTTTTAGACTATTTTGAAGTTTAGCTATTTTTCAAGCTACATGCTAGCTGTTTTGGCTAACCTATCTTTTATTTTTAAAAGGTTTTTAGGTAATTTGGAATCTAGCTAATATTTTACATGGCTATCAGCTTTAGTGATTTTATCATCGTCAGTGGCCAAATTCATCTTACAGCATTCACACTTGTATTATCGTAGGTAATGCTTTATATTTAGATCATAATTATGTTAAAAAGTTACAGTTTTACATTTTAAAAAATGTAGTTTTAAAGTGTTCGATAAATGTTTATCCTGTTCGGCTCGCGACCCAAAGTGTGTTTTGGATTTTGGCCTCTTGTGCGATGGAGTTTGACTCTCCTCACCAAATGATTCCAGAATGTTCTTAATCCAAAGAAATTGAGATAAAATGCAAAATCATGGCATGCATGCAGCCTTTTGTTGCCCCGATAACACACAGCCTCACAACTGCACACCCGGTGTTTACCTCATACACAGCATCATTAATTTTAACAATCTGCCTCCGTTCGGTCGCGCCGCTCGCGCCGCTCATCCTCCACACTGCCAGCAACATCTGGAGTAAGATGTTATCAGGCTAATGCAACAGTTCCGGTTTAATCACATCGCACAACATTAATCTAATTCTGTCCCTAGAAAGCATCTAATAGAGGTGGTTTGTGTTATCGCTCTTCATCATGCTCAGAAACAGTCGCAGAAGGGGAGGAGCCAGACACAGCTGGACCGCGGCAACGCAGGAAGGAAGAAAAATGAGTTTGATCTTCTGTCCTTGATTTTTTTATTTACAGAAGATTCTTAGTGATAAACACAAAATTACCTGTTGATTTATCTTTGATTTTTGATTATGATCTCAGGAAAGTTATCAATATAATATATCTTCAAAATAAAATCTAATATTTACTCTGAAAATATGAGAGTTTTATCATTGTAACATTAAAGTCCAACTCTGATCATAATTTAATTTATTTTCTTTTTTATCTTTAGGAGGAAAGTCCTGTTGAGATTAAAATTCTATTTTTCAAAGGAGCCCTATATTTATGATTATGCTGTTTTTAGATAAAAATAAATAAATAAAATGGTCATTTTTGAGGACATAGTTTCTCCAGAGAAACACATTTCTTCACATAAGTGTGCTCTGAAACATGGAAGTTTACATCTAAATGTTGGTATTCAGTTTTTGTTTTTGCAGGACTTTTGTAAAGTTATAAAAAAGTTATAAAGCTACACGCTTTTATCTTCGTTTTTTATCTGGTGTTTTTGTTGTTTTTATGTAATTTATCTTTTTTTTTATGTTTTTATCAGAATTGTTTTAACGTTTTAGTTGTGTCTTTATTGTATTTTGAACTTTTAACCTTGTTTGACCGAAGTCATTTTAATAAATCAAATAAACTTAACCGACTGAAGACTATTGATGTCATCAAGCGGTCTAAATTTGAAGTTTTTTCCATCTCTCCACTGAGGTATAATAATACTCAGAAATTCACTTTTAAGCTTATTTTTCTTGATAAATGTCCTCCATCATAAGAAAAATTCCACACGAACATGCCCCAAACACCAATTCCACTGGATTGTGCCTTTAATATTGTGTATATGTTACTGAGAGCTCTGTGGAGGGCTGATTCAGGTACATGGAAGGAGCTCGGCATTATGATGTCTTTGTTGAAGGTAAGAGTAACAAGCAGAGAAGGATCGTCTTCTGTTTTATTTTCTGCCTTTGAAAAAAAAAAAAGCGGCGTATGAAGACGGCGTTTTCCCCTGATAAAATGAGTCAGGCATTATGTGGGTACAAAGCAAACAGCGAGCAGGTAATTCTCTTTGCTCTGCCTGTATCTAAACACTGAAATAAACAAAAGAAAGAAATTGCATTCTCCAAGTCAACACAGCCTCCTGTGCCAATTATTGCTGTGGCATGCTATTTTGTGTCTGACATTGACAGGGAATAACTTTAGCGTTCTATCAGTGAGGGGGCTGTTTTGGGTTGAAAAATGAAGAAAAAAAATAAATAAAATCAAAGAACTTTAGTGTTTCTTCAACACGGAGCCCAGTTAGCAGGTTTGTTAATAGAAATCCAAGCAAGTTTTGCTTGTAGGACAGAATTTTCAGGATAATAAAAGCAAAGTAAAGTATGAATAGGATGCAAACACAGCCTAAATTCTTACATTTATTCAAAACATAATTTGTCATTCAAAAGGTTTTGCATTAAAACTTGAAAAACAGACAAATTAAACAAAAATAGTTAAAAATAAACCAAAGGTGTGGGATCTCTGACTATTATCATCTCCGATCATCTGATCTGCTTTGAAAGCTTTCCCAGAATTCTTTTCATCTTTTCATTATGGTTATGCCATTTGTACTTCAGGATATCCTACGTTACATACATGCCAAATTTGATGCTTGTACCTCAAAATGTCTGAAAAATCACCAACTCTACTAGTAAAAATAACCTTAAAGGGTAACCAAACAGTAAATCAACTGTTTGTCTGTTGACCTCTATAAAGGAGACTTTAAGTGCTCTCTGTTGGTCCTCGACACAATTTAAAATAAACGTAATTCCTGAACTTATAGTGCTGCCCCCTACAGGTTGAAATGAGGTATTACAGTTGAATTTTTTGATCGGTCTACAAGTCGTCACATATTGACGCATTATTCTGTCTTCACGACTGCTTTTCTGAGTGAGGCTGGACAGATAGCGAACAAAAGAAAACTCCAAGAAAAATTTTATTTTCTTTTTTTCTCCTCTTTTTTTGTAAAACTGAAAAATACAATACGAACGATGTATGAGTCTTCAATACAATCAATAACTTAAATCACAATGACAAAATTAAGATTTCAGCTATCATACTAAAGAAATAGTAATTTATCTCTATTTTAAGCTATTTTGGAATTGAGCTCATATTTCAGCTACATCCCAGATATTGTGGCTAATTTGTAAGTTTTTTAGGTTGTTTTGAAGTTAAACTATTTTTTTGGCTAAATGCTAGTTGTTTTGGCTAACCTATTTTTTTTGGCTAATTTAGGATTTAGCTAATGTTTCAGCTGGCTTTCAGCTTTAGCATTTTCAGCTATGACTTTCAGCATCTTCAGCTATCAGCACTAGCATCTTCAGAGGACAAATTCAGCTTACAGCATTTCCACTAGCATTATCACAGGTAATGCTATATATCTAGCTCATAATATGTCAAAAAGTAACCGTTTTAAAGTAAAAAATGTAGTTCTAGAGTGTTCAATAAATGTTTATCCAGTTCGACCTAAGCTGCGTTTTGGATTTTGTCCCCTTGTGCGACTGACTTTGACAGCGCTGATCTAGATTGTTTGCTTAATATGTTAGCCTTTTATTAGCTTATGATGCTAACGTCATTTTATCACTCAGACACTTGTCCCCTCTGTCTGCCTCGAGAGGAGGAGAAAAACCTTCAACCTCTACAAAAAGTTCTGTGGAGATATTGGCATCACTTTACCACTCTCCATATTGAAGACGCGGAGCGACTACAAGCTAACGTCACTGTCAATCACAGATCCAAACCACGCCTCCCCCGCTCAGCCCGCCCCTTTTTTTTGCATTTTTCAAATCTGAGCTGAGAGTGGAAACAGCTTCCAACTGACCAAATGATTTTATTATAGAGTATTTTAAGTGTGAATGTGTAGTTCTGCGTGCTTTTTTCTTTAAAACAAACCTGTATGTGGTAAAAATGTTGAGTTACGAACATTTTATCCTCCCAGCTCTGACTGTTCAGCTCCAGCTTTGACTTTTTTTGGACAGACAAGGTTATGAGGCTCTTTTTCACCATAATTAAGACCTGCCAAGACAGTGGCCGTCTTCCAGCGCTGTACTCTCATGCCGTATAAATTTTACATTTTAATGGTAACACCTCACAAAAAAACAAACACATTTTGGTTCCCAAAGACTAAATGAAACCAACATCTGTTTTATTCCAGAATGGCCTTAATGGCTCTGATTGATGGTGTTCTAATCCTGCATCACATCATATCACAAAGTCAGTGGGACACAGAAGCTCCGTGGTGGAGTCATTACAGGTAATGGTACGTGGATAACACCTCCAGTTGCCCGACAGTGTCCTCGGCATGACTTCTACTTACTTCAGAAACACGGTTGTGTGGCACAGCTGCATAATTAACATAAAGAAACACCGACATGTCATTCAGATGAATTATACACACAGAGTATCTCCCATGCAGTGACTTTCACCAGGTCTGGTGGCGAGTTTATTCTCTTCATCTGAGAGGATGCATTCACAACAGAATTTAATTGAATCACTAAGTCCTCCCAGCTCTTTTTAATGCAGTCAAGTTAGGAAAAAAATGTTTCGTTAACATATTTAGTTTTCCTTTTTTTATCCCTATCAGCAAATCTTGGCAGATTTGGACCATTTCTGTTGCAATATTTAATCATAAAACCTCCCTTCTGTAGCTCGAACACTAATAACCGACTATTTTTAGATCATTAAAGCCCTTTGAAGTCGATGTTAGTCATTTTTAAACGTCTTTGTAGAAATAAGTGAAAGCTCACTGTAATCAAAAGAGACCAAAATAAAACCTGAAGATCAAAAATAATAAAAAAATGATGAGCATTGATCAGTAAAGAAGCTTGGGTTTTTATTAAAAAACTCAGATTCAGGGGCTGCAAGGTGGTTAACGTAATATGAAGGAACATTTTGGAGCGGTTTTAGAGGATTCCTGTTCTTTAAATGTTGTTCTCAGGTGATTAATTTAAGACGCACTGCACTGTTTTATGGAATCAGAGCATTAAAGTAACAATAATATCACCTCTCTGACAGAGGAAGTATCAGCCAGATGAGCTGGTTCTTTGATTTAATTTCACTCCGTGAAGTTTAAAGAAGACTTTGAGGTCTCTGGTTGGAGTCGTGGTGGATGAGAATGATGTTATTTTAGGTCTTTAGAAGGAAATTATGCCTATTATTCATGTTAATGCAAATACGGTTTAGTACTGTTGAATGTTTAAAAGCATTTGAGCATAAAAGGATATCTGTTAAAAAATGTTGTATTTGTGCAGCAGCTCTGTGGTTCAGTGTGCTGCGAACTCTAACACATGGGTCAAAGTCAAGGCCCGGGGGCCGGATCCGGCCCTCCAGATCATTTTATTTTATTGTTATTAATGACCCGATGTTATCTTGCGCTTATTTTTAACTTGTATAATTTTGACAAAATATATTTTTATGGAAAGTAAAATATTTAAAGCTATTTAAGGTTTAAGTTGATTTATTCTGGAATAATATTCCTGCATTTTTATTATTCATAATTATGTTTAAAAGTTATAGTTTTCTAGTTGGCATTCTGCTAGCTTTTTGAACTGTTTTGGCATTTATTAAGATTTTTGGGTTTTAGTTTAGTCAATTTTTTTCAGCTGTTTTGGCTAATTTAGCCTTTTTTCAGGTTTTTAGGCTATTTTGAAGTGTAGCTATTTTCTCAGCTACATGCTAGCTGTTTAGGCTAACCTACGTTTTTGTGTTTTTTTTTTTTTTTTTAGGCTAATTTGGTATTTAGCTAATATTTTAGCATGCTATCAGCTTCAGTGATTTCAGCTAACAGCTTCTGTATTTTCAGCTATCAGTACTAGCATCATCAGCAGCCAAATTCAGCTTAAAGCATTCACACTAGCATGCTATATATCTAATTCATGATTGTGTTAACACGTTTTAAAGTATTAAAAATGTTGTTTTCGAGTGTTCAATAAATGTTTATCCTGTTAGGAGTGTTTTGGATTTTGGCCCCTTGTGTGATTGACTTTGACACTTCTGCTCTAACATGTTTTCAGTTGGTTTATTCACTACTATGTTCCACTATGTTTATGCACATCTCCTCTACCTGACAGAAACTACTTGCAATTGTTTTTAGGTGTTTTTACATTTTAGGAAAGGTGTTTTTTTTCAATGCACCAACATCCCACAGGAGTCTGTGAAACCATCGGAGCTTCTGTGGATCATTCTCCCCAGGAAGCGTCTGAGGCGTGCACGGACAGTAGATATGAGCTGGGATGCCGAGCAGGGACGTGTGACAGGGAAGCGACTTTTTAAGCCTCGGTATCTTCATGTCTGTTGTAAGATCACTCTCCAGAATGATCAAGAAGTTGGAACTAACCACCACACCAAAAAAGAAACACATCTAGAACTGCTGTGCTTCGGTTTCACACGGACCTGGCTAAATCCCATCATTCCACTGAAGGATGGAATGATGGGATACTACAGCATCATGACAGGAATGTAGAATCTGGTAAAGCAGAGGCTGGTGGGACTAGCACTGCTATAACAACTGGTGTACAAACACATTTACTGCTCTCCTGTCTATGAGAACATACTTTACTGTGGAATTATGTCCCATTTTCAGCCTCATGAATTCACAGTTGCTTTAGAACAGAGAAAACTTTATTGATACCAAGCAGGGACGACAGTGAAGCAGATTACGACAATGAGGGCTGACAAAATGTTCTGCCTATAACACAGTTTAATACGAAAAAAAAGAAAAAATAGTTCTTTATTTTATTGCAAGTTTTTTAATCAATAACAGTAGGTGATGCCAGCTGACCTCCATGTCCAACGTTTGAAACGTTGATGGACAGTTTCTCCCATGCCCACCTTGAAGTGGTAGGGGTGTGGTCTTCCAACTAGCTCACTCCTGATTGGCCAACACATTCTCATCCTTAAGTTGTCACATATTGACGTTTGGTTAAGGCCCCTTTTCACATCATTTGTGACGTTTCGTGTGTCCCTAACTCGTCATCTTTTGAGGTGCTGGCTATTCGTAAAATCATGAGTCCTCAACCCTTCAGAGCGCGGTACCAGATGCGTACTGATCCTCAGGTCCAGTACCGGTACCCTAACTTTAACCAAGTACTGCTCCAGTTTCGGGCTAAGGTACCAGTACTGAGTTTGAGTACAAACGCACAACGTGTTGGATTGGTGAAAGTGGTTGCCATAGAAATGTAGACTTTTATGCATTATTCATGTCCAGTATTACAAAAAAATGGTGACTGAATTGATTTAATTTGTTTGAAACCAGAAGTAAATCAGTTATGGTTGACATCACACTCACTCGGTCCAGTTCTTACATACAGTCAATAGGCCCGTCCAGTGTATGTTCCAGATCACAAATAAGCTCTTTTTTTCTGTCTGCTCCTGATTCACAACAATTAAAAAAGAAATACTCAGGAATTCAAATTTAAGCTTAATTTTCTTAATATGTACACAATTGCTACAAGAACATAAAAATACAATTTTTATCTGAGTCTTTAACGTTAACTGTAAAGTCCT
>NC_050532.1:26202856-26232969 GCF_002922805.2 Oryzias melastigma | reverse complement strand
TGGACAAATCTGACATATTAGATGTTGTGACTTTAACAAACAGAATAAAGATAAACTGTTTGTGTATATACATATTTTAAAAAGTTGTGTTTATCTTTACCTTCTTGCAGGATTAAAAAAATGGTCCACTAAAAGAATTAAGAAAGATTTAAATAACTTTGTATTCATACGATATAGACAAATACTTTGACCTAAATGGATACAATCTAGATATTTATTATTTATTTGGCTCTTTAAACTATAAACAAAAAGGATTTTTTAACAGAAAAAATATTTTTTTGTTCTCACTGGCACTTTTGGTGTCACATATTTGCAGATGTTTTTTTCAGTCATGTGACCTTTTAGGTTCGTCAAAAAAACGTCAAGAAATCAAGACGCTTGTATGAAATGTTTGCGCCTTTGCTGCACGGATGAGGTATTTCACAGGAAGAGAAACTGAAAACGTTTGCAAGAAGCCGATTTGTTACTTCCAGATCAACTTTATACCTTTTTACCAACATAAATGTGTTCGTATCTGTGGTTTGGAACCAATGATGCTGTTACTCTCTGAACTAAAATACATTTTTTGATACAAATCTGTACTTTTTAGGGCTGGGTATCGCCAATAATTTCCAGAATCGATTCGATTCAGATTTATTTTGATTGTTTTAACCCTCTCAATTCAATTTTAAATTTACACAGTTTACAAATTTAGACACATTTGTTTAAAAATAAATTATTAATCTGTATATTTTTCAAATATATTCATATTAATCTTATACAGTTTAAATACTGTAAAATGTATTACTGAAATAATAATGAGATTGTTAATATCATACAGTGTTACATGGTTTCTCAAACGAAGAAGCTCCAACAATTGTTCTGCCTCTCCTGGAGGGCGTTTCAGTTTGTCCACTAGGTGGCGATCGAGCTATAGAATTACACCTTATTCCAGAAGAAGAAGAAAGTATAAGGAAAAATACTGCTTTAGAACACAAATGGTTACTTTAGAAAATATTTCCTTAAAATTAATTGGAAAATTCCTGCCTGTGAGTTTATAAAGATGTTTATTTAGTCAGTAATGATTGTTTAGGTCGACCGAATGTTAGCATTAGCCGTCCTATGGAAAATCCCATTATACATTAGCATCAAGCTAGAGGACTTTAGCTTAATGTGCTAGATTGATCTCTACTTTTATGGTTAATTGAGTTTATCAACCCAGGCCTAGAATTTTTTACATCCCTATTTTCACACAATGGGAAATTTAAAAAGTTCCTTTACATGATTTTCATATTTTAGATTACTAAGGGTAAAGAGCGGCAACTTTATGGGTGGTTTCTCTCTGCTGTTGTAAAGCCATTTGTTCTCATTAAATCCAATGACATCTGTTATTACTGCTGTTTTTAATGCCACTTTTAACTGTAGCTACTTCCTGTATGACTCTGTAAACATGTGAAACATTTATATATATATATATATATATATATATATATATATATATATATATATATATATATATATTGAAAACTACACATTGTGGTATTTTGTTCTTGTTTTTGACTTGAATGTTCTAACATGGACATCCGTTATCCTATCAGCAAATATCCTCTTTACGATTGTTAGATTGAAAATCTTTTATCAGGTGTTAGATTTGTTTCAAAAACCTGGAAGAAACTTTTTCTAAAGAAACTATATGACAGTGAATTCTCAGTTGATTTAACAAGAAGGAGGCTTTTCTTGGAGCAGGTGAAATGCTGTCTTACTTCTCATATTGGATATATTCTGATTGAGAGAAGTGACAGCTCAAGATAGCTTATCAACAGGTGCTCTTCATCCCACCCAGTCTCTCAGGGCTTGATCTTCTTCCACTCGGATATATCTCCAGGGAGAAAGTGGATATATTGGGAATTCAACATCTTTTAACCTCGCAGGGATGAGACGAGGATGACGCAACTCGGCCCCTCTTATCTTCATCCTCTAAATGAAATGAAAGCGAGTGGCAGCTCTGGAGACATCACTGAGCCTTTTAAAATGTATAGATTTTAGGAGAGCAATCGTTATGATCCTGGAGTTCTTCTGTTTTAAAGAATAGTTCAGCTGCTTTAGATTAATCATTTAAATTCTCAAAAATCAAGTAATTTTTACTCTAAGTTGGAAATATCTGACTGCAGTGATATGAAGTTTTTCATAGTTTATTATTTTCATGTTTGTACTGTAAATACTGAATATACTTTCACTGGACACTTCATTAGACCTGACTAACTCCTCGTTAATGCAAATTTTTAATCAGCCAATCACATGGCAGCAACTCAGCACATTTAGGCATGTAGACATGGTCCAGAACACGAGTCAAAGTCAAGGCCCGAGGGCCGGATTTGGCCCTCTGGGTGATTCTATCCGGCCCTCCAGATCAATTTAATATATTGTTATTAATGACCCTGTGGCGTTACCTCTATGCTTTAGACTTCACACCCATCAGGCTATGCGGTTGTTGAGGGTGTGGCCTGATTGCCACGTATATATATATGATGACTTACCCGCCTTGGTTCAGTTGGCACATGAATGAATAAAGCTTCATGTTCTGAAGAAAAAGAAGTCTCCTTTTCTTCATTGCCACAACCCGATGTTATCTTGAGCTCATTTCTAACTTGTATCTTTTTGACAAAATATATTTTAATAAAAAGTAAAATATTGAAAGTTATTTAAGATTTAAGTTGATTTATTCTGGAATAATATTCCTGCCTTTTTATTATTCCGAATTATGTTATAAAGTTATGGTTTTAAAGTTTTAAAATTTTTCATTAGCTTTTGGACTTCTTTGGCATTTATTGAGATTTTTTAGGCTATTTTGGAATTTAGCTAACATTTTAGCTACATGCTAGCTGTTTTGGCAAATTTAGGCTTTTTTCTTTTGGCTTTTTAGGCTATTTTGGTGTTAGGCTAATATTTTCACAATAGCTCTTTCAGCTAATCTAGGCTCTTTTTACACTTTTGTAAGCTGTTTGGAGTTTAGCTAATATTTAAGCTACATGCTAACAGTTTTGGCTAATTTAGTCTATTCTTTTAAGGTTTTTTTAGGCTAATTTGGAGTTAGGCTAATGTTTACATGCTAGTTGTTTTGGCTAATTTAGGCTTTTTTGTTTGTTTGTTTGTTTGTTTATTCCATTTTGGAGTTTAGCTAATATTTAAGCTACATGCCAACAGTTTTGGCTAATTTAGGCTATTCTTTTAAAGTTTCTTTTAGGCTATTTTGGAGTTTGGCTAATATTTACACGCTAGCTGTTTTGTCTAATTTAGCATTTAAAAAAAAAATTCAGGCTTTTTGCAGTTTAGCTAATATTTAAGCTACATGCTAGCTGTTTTGGCAAATTTAGGCTTTTTTTTTAAAGTTTTTTTAGGCTGAGATTTCTACATTAGAATGAGATATATTTGCAGCTCTGAGAGTCTGTTACTGCAGGATGTAAGATTTAACAATATTGAGTTACTTTTGAAATATTTGTGTAAAATTAAATGTATTAGAAATAACAGGGAGTGCAGTTGAAAGCTTTAGGACGATTGCAGAGAAAAAACTGCTCAATAAGTTGTTAAAAATACAATTTTCTCTTTAGTTTAGCAAGTATTGTAAAAAGCAGATGATTTTTCACATTAAACATCAGCTTTTCCATTTTCAAATTTCCTCCATCGATTGATAAATCATCTTGTGAATTATATTACTTTAAAGTAAAATTATGATTAAGTACCAGTGATGAAGACTGGGGCTCCACGTGTGTCTTCACCACCTCGTGTGCAAAGAATCCATCATCTGTCCTTGAGCATTCAAAGACAACACCCAAGGAGGTGGTTGAAGGATATTTTAGCATTTCAGAGGCTCAGCTGGAGTGAGGGCTGTAAATTAAAATGCCAACTCTTTCTAGATTTGCTTTTTTTTGTGGAATATTTGGCTTGATTTCCCCATAAAACCATAAATATACAAGTCAAAAGATGGAAACCTGCTGTTTATTTTTATTTATCATTCTTTAAAATTTCAACATATTCTAATATGTTTGCAGAAACTGCAGTTATAAGAGGAAGACGATATGTCTGTGAAAAATCTTCTTGCAATTTTCCCTCATTTCTGGGGCTAAGTCTTGTTTTTTATACTTGAAATTTAAGGGATTAAAAAAAAAAATCAGCTAACCGAAAACGTGCATAAAAGTTAGTGTATAAAATCTTTATTTTTCTTAGTAACTGTTCTGTATAATTTAAAATGATGGTGGTGATGACAGTGTTTTGACTTAGGATGATTGGCTGATGTAATAACGAAAGAAGAGAAAATGACTTAATACCTCAAAGCTGCATTTTATCAGTGCAAATATTTATTAATCTGCATTTAATATGGTTCTAGCTTTGAGTTTAATATGTGCAAGAAGCTCAAAAATGTACAGTGAGGTTCTTGCAGAGGCTGGATTTTCCCAGTTGCTCCATCAATCTCAAAAGCCCATCAGCGCGGATCAAACTCAGACCTGAATCTGCTTCAGCCGTGCCCCAAAGCAGAGCATCAGAGTGGAACGCTAACCCTCCTTCAATGAGGTCCCTGTGCAGACACGGAGCTGCATCTGAAACCACCTGCTGTACGTTTGTCGCTTGTATTAAAGCTGACTTTAAAAAAGACATTAAAATGCTTTTTTTGTGACAATAATTCGACTGGAGCTGCAGTTACAAACATTTGGAAGACTGTTTTTGCTCCTTGTATAACTGGGTGACATGTCGGATAAAAAAAAACTTTTTTCTCTTTTTAGTAGACACACTAAATTAGTGTTCAACATTTTTGCTTTGCAATTTAATTACCCAGATGTCAAACTCCAGGGCTTTTTAGAGCAACACCCTGTTAACAAGATCAGGCCTCTGTTTATACAAAAACAGCTGAAATTTTTATTGTTCCAGCAGAATTTTCAGCTACATTAATAAAAACTACTGTGTTTATTTATCAAACTAATTTCCTGTAATTATTACACGTCCAGTTTTCAAGGAAAGCTATAAATCCACATGCCAAGTCTTGTAGAATAAAATAATACTTGAATTGTTAAAGAAAAAATATGGAGGTTTTGTTTTTTTACATCAAAAATGGAGGGATAACCTTTTTATTTTGCACCTCTGTCACATACATGTGAAAGGAGGCGTGTCATTAGGAGAAAGTATCTGTTGTATTTTGTCAGCAGAAGGTTCAGATTCATCCTCTGAGATGAGACCCAATTACATCAGACTGAAGAAACGGCGTCAACATCTCTCTAGCATCATTAGAGCTAAGTGTCTTTTGATTCTCCACCAGTCCAAATGTTTTCCGTTTATGCATGTTTGAACATCTAACACGTGACCGCATTCTGTGTGAATTACAGATGTGTGACTGCTGAGCAGAGAATCTTTGAATGGCCTTCCTGCAGTTCAGGAAGAAAGAGAAAGAAAACACTTGAACTGCTTCTCTACCAGCTTCACAATTTGCCAAAATGTCTGAACGTCGTGACCATTGACTGTACACGAGCTCCAGACTTCTATAGAGAAATAAACACACAAACAAGTTGGTCATTCTATTGGTCAGAATTGCTCTGAAACATGTTCCAGATAATCAAGTAATTCAAATCCAAACTGTCCAATCAGAGGCCTCAATAAAAGTAGGAGGAGCCTGCTGACCCCAACGTTCAAAATCTTTTCTGCTTTCAAGAGGACCTTCCAACAAGCTAACTGCTAATTGGTGAGAATTGCACACATAGAAGTATGAACTCATACAGACCTCGACCAATCCAGCGTCTGGCTCCAACATGGCGGCCTCTGTGTTACCCAAAAAATGGCAATTAAACTGACTTCATTTGGTTGGAGCTGGAAGTAATCCACTTTCTTTGTGTGATGTCACCCTTTCATAGGATGTGGCCAAGCCTCTACTTACTATTCCCAATTCTAGCACATGGACGCACCACATGCTGCAGTTCCACCAATGGTTAAAGAAGGACGTTCTAATGGACTCCTATGTTCAATTTTATGACTGTAAAACAAACAAATACAAGTCTGGTTGTTTCAAAGATCTTTTCTGTTGCTTTCATTCATACTAGAACTCAATTTTTTTTGCATTTTCATGTTATCTATGTTTCTAATTTTTGATTGGCATAGATCTTCAAACTTTACTTTTTTTACTGGCATCAACTATTTCATATATTTGGGTGAATTAAACTCTGGTTTGCATCAATATCAAAGAATACCATCGTTGTTCCAATGAGAGTCAGGATACAAACACACTCCTAACATGATCTGTGGTGATGACGGCGTCTTTCTTCTTACAAACATCGTCTGAAATATCACGTTATACTCTGGAGATCCTTTGGCACTAAGTGGATGTAAAGACTATAAAACTGTCTGCACTGGGCTGGACTCACACGGCCGTGAAAAACAATTCCCCGTGGGCCAGTTGTTGGTGCCCATGTTTAGGTCTGGCATCTGAAATGATCAGTGTTTGACTGAGGAACATAATTACGCTCTCACTGCATTCAGGAATGGGGGAAAAGATGAACTTTTATCAGTGTTTTACAAATGTATTAATGACTGAAAAATATAATAATAATAATTAACTAATGTATACAATGTACCAGAAGTGCATAGAATTTTTTTAAACCAGAGCTGCATGCACTCTCACTTTAAGTCCAGTTTTCTGCTTGGATTTGCTCTTTTTTAAGGGGTAACACAGAGGACCCGATCACAGACTGAAAACATGGAGGAGAGAAGGAGCCATCTGCCTGGCATGAGGATGTGCTGCGTCTGCCACTCTGTCTCTCTGTCTAATCACCATGGAAGCACAGTCGGTTCACTGCACTGCCCAAAAATGAGTCCAAGTCATCCAAGCTCTGTGTCAAAACATTCGTTTTGCCTGCTAGATTTTCCTGCTGAGAAACAAATAGAAAGGTGTGGGACCGTTATCACAGTATATACGAAAAGATAACTCAGAAAAATGTGTGGAAGAAAACTAGAGGGAACTTTACAGTGTCGGTCCAGGTTGATTTGAATTAATGATCTAACATTTTTAAGGACTTAAGAAGACTTTTGCTGTTGCTCTGATTTTTTAAAGAATGAGTTACAACGGATTAAAAAAAAACATACATTTTCATGAAAACAAAATTAAATTTAATAAAAAAATAAACACTTTTATACCTTATTATGCATCAGATCTTTAGCTCTAATGTTGACGTTCTTTGAACCACCATAACTTTAACTGTTTACGCAATCAATGTAATTCAAACAGATTTCGGAAGCTGAGAAAAGCAGCTTTTCATGGACGTGCAACACTTTTAACAGTAGAGTGTCGACGTGACACAGAGGAAAGACGTTTTTTAGTAGTAAACTGTTGCATGTAAGTTACTTTTTTGTACATATTGGAATTACATTGGGTTAAAGAGTCATGGTAGTTCAAGGAGTGTGTTTTTTAGTGTGTACATGTATATTTAGCTAGTTTGTCATCTAGTTTGTAAGCAGCAGCATATATAAGCATTTTAAATCAAATAGTACTTGTATTGTTAGAATTTTACTTTTTTTGGGTATACTTTGGCCAAATCCGAATACTTCCCTCCAGCTTCGCCCTTTACCCCTCCAGTTGTAGGGGCATTTGGAGGGGTAGGGTGTCTGAAATTATTTTTTGATGGGAAACCTGTGCAAACGCGTGTGAAGAAAAGGGCATTTCTTCACAAGAGTGTGCTCCGAAGTAGGACGGAGTATCAGGGCTAGTCTACAAACAAAAACAACATTTTAAGTTGTGACTTTAAATCTTGTAAATTATTATTTATGACTTCAAAATGTACAGACTAAAATTATGACTTGAAACAGGTTGAAAGTCCTAGATTTGTGACTTAAAATCTTGTGAATTCAAAGGTAAAAAATTGTAAATTACAAGAGAAAAGTCGGTAATTCACGAGAAAAGAACCAAAATTGTCTGTTTATCAGAGCTGTGCTTGAAGATGAAAGAGAATCTTGTGAAGCTTCGGAGTCAAAAACAAAGAAATTCTGAAACTTTTGATGACTCAGAATTAAGTTACTGTCAGTGAGGTTGACTTTCTGGGGTTCGGTGTCGGTAATGCAGAGTTTCCTATGTGATATAAGGATCTCAGAGATGCATGTTCGCCACTTTATTCTTCCCTTTTCACTCATTAAATCCTGTTATATTAATTTTGGTCTCAATACTGCGTCGTGCTGAAGCACAGAAGTTTACATGGAAATGTAAGCAATGACTTTTTGCTTTAGCAGGACTTTTTTTGTTTTGTATTTTCCGAGCGCTGGCAGCCACATGCTAAATGTGTGGGGACTATTGATGATGTCATTGAGTGGGAGTGGCTTCCAAATTAGAAAACACTGACCATGTCCGAATTCCCCCCCTAACCCGTACTAATAAAAAGTTATTTAGTGAGGAACTGTACAGTGTCCTGGATTTTAAAGGTAATTCGGACACAATGCTCACTACTTTGTTTTTGTTTTTGTAAACGCCGGATATGACGTCACCGATTCAAAAATTACATTTAAACACTTTCTTTTTGTTTGAAATGGAATGACGCCTGGTTCACTCTGGACACAGAAGCGCCGCGGAACAGAGCCCGCCTCCATTCATTGCCCTAGTTAACCTATGGTGTGATTCACACCAGGCGCGGAGCGCCGCGGTCCTCCGCGGAAGGCTCGCGCCATGCAGCGGATCTATTTAGGGTCTGGTCTATTTTGTGCACAGGCGATCCGCATCAATTCTGGCATCAATTATATCAAGATACATGAGAAAATCCAGTTTGTTTTCGAAATATAATCAATTTTTCTCAGTAAAACACCACAATTGACAAACACAATCATGTTTTTGAACCTAGCGTGAGGCTACATCAAGTCCAGCTATTGGGAAGTCATATGAGGGAAACATCTTCCCAGAATGCAATTCATCTCTTTTTTTGAAAGTCGCCGTCATTTCCCAAACCGGCTTCTCCATGAGCTTATTATCCTAATGGTTGAACTTTGACTGCAAATCAATAGAAAGCTTTTGATAAAACAATGTCGGCCATAAATCTTTTAGTGACAGATTCCACTTTTATCCTTTAAGTCGACTGTTAACATTTTAAGAACCCTAATTAAGTGCGATTAGACGGAGCGCATCTGAAATATGAATCCATCACTTCCCGTTACGACTGAATTCGGTGTAAGTCCGTTGTTCTTAACTGGAAAGGTGCCTTTTTTCTAATTGGACAGCAAATGATGTATCAGCCTTTCTAGTGTAGTCCTCCTCAGGTGGAGTGACCAGCTGAAGGAGTTGGCCGAATGAAGGCCTCAGCAGTAATGTGCTACACTCCCAGAACAGACACAATAATGGATAGCCCCTTTTATTAATGCTGTTCTCATATTGTAATACCATCTGTTCGGCGGTGAGCCGTCAAGGGGTTTGCCATCTATTTGACTGAGCAGATTGAATTTTTATGCCCTATTTTCTGTCCAACCTTTAAATCTTCCTTTTATTTGCACCTAAGGAAAGTAAGACACAACAGGTAAAAGATGTCCTGGACGATTGGGGACAGATTCAGGACTGTTGTAACATGTGCTGCTGTCCACAGAACTAAAAAATGATGTTAGACGGGAAAACGGGAACGTTTCTGTAATGAGTTTAGGTAGAAACCGAATTAAGCTCTTTCATTACAGCTTAACTCTAAATTATTTTGCATTTGTTCTTTGGTTCTAAGTGACCTTTGCAGCACAGAAACATCTCGGAAGAACCACTCGTTCGTCTGTCCTTCTGTAACCCGTTAAAAATAGCTACAGAATTCCTACACACACTTTCATTGGTCAGTAGGGAAGAAAACAAATAATGTCTCTTGAGGAACGAGATAAGCAGAAGAACTGGCTTTACGCGAGTGAAACTTGAATCAAAAGGTCATCTGACCTCAACTTGGGATAGAAAACCGGAAGGTTTGGTTGCTTAGACAACTAAAACACATTTAATCTTTAATAGACCCTACTTTAATAAATATATAGGCGATTATTTAGTTAATTGGTTCAAAATCCAAACCTATGTAAAGGAATGAGAGATATATTATGACTACACAATGTTAAAACGTTTGTCTAGGTATGTGACCATACCTGATCTACACCTCCTTACAGTTATAGTCACACCAAGACTTTCGTCCATGATCCATATCCCAAGTTTTGCTCCCATCACTTTAAAAACGCTTTATGATGATTATGTAGAATATTACTGCAAAGACTTTGCCATTAACAATCCAGAGAGGGGAAAAAATGACTTGTTGGTATTTAGAAGTGTGTAAATGAAGTGCTTTATTTTTAAATTTACGGTTATGTGTTGTAATAACTAAATATGATTCTTTCTGGTCTCTGTGGAGGTCAGTAACATTCAAGTTTATCCAGCAAAAACAGCCGTTTAAAGTAATCCTAATCAGATTTAAGTCTTGATTTCAAACTAATCTAACTTCTTGGCTTTGTTCTACTGAAGAACAACTGCTTTTGAACAACATTTCCAAACCATCACACAACCACCTCCATGCTTGTTTGTGGTCTTCTTTTTAATGTAATTTTAGGATATTCACGTCCTTTGATGACCTCCTGTATGAGTTCTCATTGTGTCTGTGGAGGCATCCTGGTTGGGAAGGATTTCCAGGATTTCCAGAGTTCTCCTTGTGTGGAAAACTCTAATCTGTTGGAATGACTGTGTTTTCAGCCTGAAACATGTTCAGTTTTATTTGGTCACACATACGTGTCAGAAGTGGGTGGTTGTACTCTTCATACCTCTAATTCCAATTCCAGAAAGAGACCAAGCGTTTATCATTCATCCCACATGTTCTGTAATCCTTTCATGGTTCTTCTCACCTCTCACTCACGATCCTCTGGCTCCTCATGAACTCTGGTGGAGTGTCAGAAATGTGAAGATTGCTTTTAATGTATTCAATTAGCTTCAAACATTCCAAACTAAGTTTTCCATCCACGTCATTTCAGTTAAAAATAGAGGTCAAGAAAAAAGAATGTCTACCTTACTGTTAAGAAACTTGATTAGTGATGATTTCCTGCTGGTTCATCACTGCAAATTACCTTTTTAATGCTCTAAAGTGATTTGAATTTCCCCTTTTGTTATATGATTGACATTAACAAATCCTCTTTGCACCAGAAAAGATGAAGTTCAAGGCAGACAGAACACTGGAGACTTCAGCAGACCTGCAGGGAGAAAACAGACTTTGGGAGGCGGCTGCTTGAAGCCATTCGAGATGCAGATAAACACACATTTGAAGTCCCCCAGCAAAGCGCTGAGGATAATCTGACTTGCTAAAATACTAAGAAAATGTCATGAACTGGTCTGTCAAAAGTGGGAGTATTTTTAAGTAACCTGAGCTGCAGTTTTCCCCTTTGAAGGGATAAATTCTGTCGTTTTATGGTTCTAAATAAATGACATGTAAGTGATAACCCAATTCTGAAAATTAGTTTAATTAAAGTGAACAATCTGTTTCCCCCTCTCAGTCAGGACTATCGGAGCGGTCGGGGGTTTAAATAATGCAGGACTCTGCCTGTAAGCATTAATTGTGCGGTTTCACAGAGTCTCCCCCGACACGGAGGAATATTGTGAGTGGGGGCAATGGACCGTGTCATTTTAATGTTTAATATCAGCTTGAGCTCAGACCTCCTGCCAACCAAAACCTTCTTTTTGTGTTATTTCCAGGCATTTGTTGATGATTTCTGTCACAGTAGAAGCAGAAGCCTTCGTCGGGCGTTCAGTCCTCTTAAATATGAACGCACAGCGTGTACAGATGAGATAAAGAAGTTTAGGATTCACTCCAACACGTTTCTCCACCGCAGCCAAATACGTGGGCACGATATCAAACACAAGTTTTAGTACAGAACACAATGATGTGTGTTTTGGGTTGACAAATACAGAAAATGTCCCTCTGAAGGGTTACTGTAGATCCGCAAAGACAAGCCGCTCTAACAGGGTTTCTGAATGGCTGAATGAGCGAGGCGATCACTGCAGGACGATCAGAGGCCGCCGCCTGTACAGAGAGGGGAGGGGCATTCTGGCGTAGAAAACAGCTAAATGAGTTTTTTGCAGAAAACAAAGTAAATTGGACCCCCTGAAATGATCAGCACCACACCATCTGTTTTGAACAAACAAACCGGCCTACCTGCTTTTCTCTTGACACTTTCCATGGCCAAGCTCATCGATTTGATTTGTCCGTGGTTTGAGATTCCCCCATGAATGACTCCAGCTCTGCTACAGAGTCTTCTACTTCGGGATTCAAAGTCTTTTCTTTTTTCACTTTTTCCATTACCATGGCAACGCATCAAGTCATGAAGTAATCAACGGTATTAAAAATCATTTAAATCTGCACAGAATTCAGAGAAGAATTAATAATTAAAGCAACAGTTGAGACAAAATTACACTAGAGAACCAGGTTAAGACTTAAAGATTAACTCCAATAAAAATTGTGTTTGTAAAATGTTCTTGAAGGTTTGTTTTTGATTTTCTCGTCCTCCTCCAGGAGGATTAACAAAACTTTGACAGAACATAAACAAGTCTGCTCCGTGATCAGGAAAGTGAGGTTAGATGTGTTGTTGTCCTCAGAGCTCATTGGTCAACGTGAAGTTAACAGTTGAAAGTTCAGGAGGTTCTGAAGTTAGTAAATTTATTGTAAGCATTTTTATTATTAAATCAATATCCTTGATATCAGGCTGTTTTAAGCCTAACTGGTAATGCCAAAAATACAACTAGTTAACAAGCGACTGACAAAAATGTGAACTAATCAACTAGTAATGTTTTTAAAAAAGGTGCTCTAGTTTACTAGTGGGATGTAAATGTGCTAACTAGTTAACTAGTGACACTCTAAATAGACCACTAGTTAAATAGTCACATGCAAATGTTGTACAAGTTCTCTACTAAGTCTCCTGTAAAACTTACTAGTTAACTAGTGCTACCAAAATCTAGTCCTATTTTAGTAGTTAAAAAATGTTAACTAGTTGACTAGTGAGAAAAAAGTAAGGCCTAATAATTAACGAGAGACAGAAGAAATTTGCATTAGTTAACTTGTAAAAAAATTGCTCGCTAGTTAATTAGTAAAAATGAATGTGCTCACAAGTTAACTAGTAATAAAATAATTTGCTAACTAGTTAAAAAGTGATAATGTAATGTGGTCATTACATAACTAGTAAAAAAATATGTGCTTGCTAAGTAGTTAACTAGTGATAAGGTAATGTGTTCACTAGTTAAGTAGTAGAAAAATGATAAGCTAACTTGTTAACTAGTAAAAATTAACGTACTCAATAGTTAGCTAGTAAAACAGTAACATGTTCACTAGTTAACTTGTAAAAAAATGTGCTTACTAGTTAACTAGTAGTAAAATAAAGCGCTAACTAGTTAACAAGTGATAATGTAATGTGGTCATTACATAAATAGTAAAAAAATATGTGCTTGCTAAGTAATTAACTAGTGATAAGGTAATGTGCTCACTAGTTAACTAGTAAGAAATAATGTGCTTACTAGTTACATAGTAATAACTTAATGTGCTCATTAGTTAACTAATGTTTTTTTAGCCGCACCAGTTAACTACTGAACTCACTAGTGAACTACTAAGACTTACATACAAATGTCACTAGTAAACTAGTTAGATTTTGCATGTCATTAGTAAACTAGTATATTGTGGTTGCAGAAGTTAACTAGTGAGCTTCAAAGGAGACTTACTATTGAACTTGTAGAATATTTCATCATTCAAATGTTTTAAGTTTTCAAGTGTTGTGCAACATAATTCAGTTTCAGTCGTAAAGTTTCAGTATATCATCAATAAGGCTCATCTCATTCAAACGCCTTAGACCAGCAGGTAAAATAAACCAAATAAACCAAAACAGTCCAAAATGGACAAAGCATGAACAATTACAAGTTTAATTTAGAAAAAAAAACATTTTGGCTTTCATTTGGCCATATAGAAATAAAGTAGATAAACCACCTGACAAATCAGCTGCCATTGTTGATAACAAGTTGCCCCAAAAAATAGCTGGAAAACCTCTAAAATGACTCCTCTGCTGCTCAAGTTTGTTTTTTGTGTTGATTTTGATTTTCAAGAACTCTAAAGAGGTTCAGAAATGTACACACGTAACCTCTGAAAACAGTCAGTCACCGATCTCATGTTATTCTCAGTTTAGCTTCCAAGTCAGAAAGTGTGAGGAACATTAGTGACGGGTTGGCAGCCTCTAAACCTGCGTGAAGAGGCTGTGCTGGTGTGTGTGTGTCTCCTGAAGGTTTCAGCAGCTTTTATTCCTGGCTTTGGTTGATGTGAAGCACCTGAGCCAGGAGGCTTACAGACGCAGCTGGCTGAGTCGTCCGCCCTCTTCTCTGCTGCTGACGCCTGCATCACTCCTGTCAGCTACACGGTTTCCTCCAGCATCGAAGACACCTCAGACTGGACACACGTCTCACGAGTAAAACTGAGTTTAGATGAATTTAGTGGAAACTGGATGGATTAAAACAGAAAATCAACCTCTCATCTTCCACATATTGGGCCAGACATGTAAGGGATAATGCACGAGGAGGTGTGCATTATCAGAAATTAATGAGAGGGAGGAAGTCCATACATTTCTGATAATAGATTTAGGAATTAACATGTTCATAGGGGGGAAACTTAGAGATATTAAATCAATTATTATTACTTTAACCTTGGGATTTTTACCATTTAAACTCCCATCTAAATTGTTAATCAAGATACCGAGACTATTTAAAATAAGACTGTGATATGTATATTTACTTTAATTGCTGAAAAAGTAAAAGCTAGTTCCAGAATATTAAATTTGATAAAAGATTGGGAATTTAATTTAAAAAAAATGAATTTGACCTAAATTTCTGAAAATTTTGTGGTAAAAAAGCTTAAAAATCCCTACTACATGCCAATTTTGCAAAAATATTAAATATTTCGTGAAATACGAGATAAACTCTAAATTAGCCCAAAAAGATTCTGAAACTAACCAAAAAATCTTAAAATTCCTCAGTAAACTAAAACGTTAGCATTCTGCTAAAATATTAACTAAACTTAATTTTCTTTTATTGCTACAAAAGATGAAAACAGCCCATGAACATACTTAAAGGTTTGTTGCTAATCTACTAAAGATGTTGACATTTGAAGACTTCCTCATTCATTTCCTATGGGGTATATCTGCCCAACCATTTATTGGACGACAGTTAAACTTTGTTTCCAGAGGAATCTGATTAAATTTATCTTCGTTAATAACGGGAACAAAAGGTATCATCACAATGATGCTTTTACGATGAAACAAATGGAGGCAAATAAAAAGTCCGATGTAATTAGTCGGGGAATCATAAACCTGGGCTCCGATGGACTGCGGACCCGTCCAGAGTGAACCGGCGCTGACAGCTGGGATGTATTTCATGCTGATGTGAGAGATTTAATTGGCAGAAGTGGCAGCATCCCGTTGAGGCCGGGCAGCCAGCCTCGGGGCTTTGGTCTTAACCAGCTGATATGTTTAATGGAGCTGGCTCCGAGGTGCATGGCTTATTTATTAGTCTCTATCTATCAATTACAGCAAAGAAAGAGTCCAAGACTTCATTTAAGCTGATATGAATCAGACGAGATGGAGAAATGTGCTGAGAAAATCTGCAGGTTTTTAGATTTTTGGGGGTTCTGAGATTCACAGAACTTGGGAATGTATGACGTTTAAGGCCAAGAAATTGCCGGATAAGTCTCTCTCTCTTTTAAAACTTAGACAATAAGATGCAAAGTCTTTTCCTTTTAGGACATAAATAAAAAGTATGACTGGAGTCCTGGTGGAGTCATGAAGGACAGATATATGATCACCCCTGATAATAGAGTACTTGTAAAAACCAGGTCAAAAACTTCCAAGTTTCCCATCTTTATAGGCCTTGATCTGCTCTTTGGGGTTATGCACAAACCAGTGGAGGATTATTGAGGCAAAAACATGCAGAGAGGAAATGACCTCGACCAAACAATTTGCTTTTCTACTTTTCTTTGAGTGTGTTACAGTCACAGTCTCATTTACCCAGGAACCTATAAGGATTGTGGGATTCCGTGTCTTTTCCAAGGACACTTCAACTCATGGAAGGTATAACCAAACTTACAAACCTCTGACCAGAGCTCAACCGCTTATATAATTATAGTTAGTTCTTGTTATGGTTGATAAGATCGATTAAACAATTTAAATTGATTTAAACTTAACAGATCAATAACCAATTCATAAAAATATAAACCGATTTAGCACATAAAGCTAAAGTCTGCTAGCTTGATGCTAACGTTCAATGGAATTTCCCATAAGGTGGCTAATGCTAACGCTCGGTCAATGTAAACATTGCTGACTAAATGAACATTTTCAATACATTTTCAAAACTCTTTTAACTCTTTGTTTTTTGCTCAAACTTTCTTCTTCTTCTGGAATAAACTGTAATGCTATAGCAGAAGCTCCACCTAGTGGTCAAACTGAAACGTTCTCCAGGAGAAGCAGAACAATGTTTACAATGTTAATGATCTAAACATTTTACATTAGTGAGAAAAAGAAATACCATAGAATCTGGAGTCAAACGTGCTTTCATTTTGATTGAAAATTAATATTTATATTTTAAAACAGAACAATTTCGATTTTTTTTATTTCAAAATTGTGACTTTTGTTTCCATTTTAGTGCCAAAACCATCTATGGATCGATGTCCTTAGAGAAATGCTGCGTTCAGTAGATGTTGAAATGATCAGAAAAGGACTGTCCGACTCTGAAAATGCAAATAAGTAAAAAGAAGAAAAAAAAAACAACGAAATCTTCAAATGCAAAACAAGCTTCTGCACCTAAACAAAGCGTGTTTGATAAGTAGACACCAAATTTTCAGGGGAAAAAATTCTGATCAGTTTAATTTATTTTAGATTAGTGGGCCATATTTAATAGTTTAAGGGGCCGCATGTGGCCCCCGGGCCGCAGTTAGCCCACCGTCTATAAATAAAGAAATTGAATTTCCCTTGAGGGATCAACGCAGTTCTATTCTATTATTATATTCTAGATTTGTTGTTTAGTTATAACACAAATGGATTTCCAATCTTAACATTTTTTAAATCAAGTTTTCTGTTTTTCAGGTTTGAACTCTGCCATGGTTTGAGTTTGTTCCTTTCTGGGTTTTTACACATCGTCATAAATTGAGATTGACAAAACAAGGTTGTGACATCACCAGTAGAAACGCCTTAAACCTCGGGTTCCAACGAAATAAAGTCAATTTTGTCGCCATTTTTCTGCAGTACGGATATTTTACACCATTTTTGGACCAGACGATGTTAGTAAGCAGTCATCTGTCTGTAGCTAACCGCCGTCTTATTGCTTTATTAGATCTTTATCTACAGGTTTAATCGTGTGACAGAGAACTAATCACAACCGATTTTTGTTAAAAACACTGCATCCCTAAATCCCTTTTAATACCTGACGGGTTTGTGTGTATCCGTGTGATTACAAGCGATAACACACACAACCACTTCCAGCAGCAGCAGAGATCCACAGCAGCTCAGAGACATAAACAAAGCTTTACTGCTGACAGATGAACAGACGCACAAGCTGCTCTCAGCTCATCGTGTCAGTCAAGAGAACAGCCAGGAGAACAGGGAAATCCATCCTTTGTGACGAAGACCTGGGCAGCTTCAAGACTCTTCAGAGTGTTTTCATGACAATGTTAAGACACGATTCTTTCACCGTTAGAATGAGAGAAAAATACGTTTTACTCTGAAGGTTTTACTTTCTGACTGCTGAAGAGGCAATCGGAAATCCCAGTCTGCCTCTAAAATACTTCTGGAGACACTTCGTGAGGCAGATTCTCTCAGTCTGTGAAGGTTTTTGTAAATATGATTTTACGTTTTTAATTTACACTTCCCACTTACACACAGAAAAAATACTTTTCACTTGCAAAGTTCTCATTAAATCTCCAATATTCTAGGAAAAAAACAACCCAAAAGCTGGAGAAAGGGGGCAGACTATTTCCTGGCGTAGAAAGTGAGAAGACTATTTCCTGGTTTAGAAAAGAAGAAGACTATGTCCTGGTGGAAGCTAGAGAAAGGGGGAAGACTTTTTCCTGTTGTAGAGAAAGGGAGCAGAGTATTTCCTGAGGGAGAAAAGGAGAAGACTATTTCCTGGTGGAAACTGGAGAAAGGGAGCAGACTATTTCCAGGTGGAGAAAAGGAGAAGACTATTTCCTGGTGGAACCTGGAGAAAGGGGGAAGACTATTTCCTGGTGGAGAAAGGGAGCAGACTATTTCCTGGCGGAAGCTAGAGAAGGGGGGCAGACTATTTCTTGTCGGAGAAAGGGAGTAGACTTTTTCCTGGTGGAGAAAGCAATTGACAAATCAGGAGAACTGGTTTGAAAATGGATTGTTGAGCATAGACGGAAAGGTGCGCGTTCAAAGAGAACGGAAACGTTCACAGCCAGTGCTAATCAGAGCAATGTTTTCATCATTTTAATAAATCCTAAAATGTTCATCTGGTGTTGTCTACATTTTCTTTTTTACCAAATTGAATTGCAAAATGAACCCATTAGCCATCACCATTCTGTCTGAGCTTAGTAATTTTGGGAATCATTTTTTTATTTTTTTTGTGGGTGAAATGCTTATGATGACGTCATGAAATGGGCGGCACCCACATGGAGCAAAAGGTGGAGACGTCTTACCTCTGGGTATGAAAAGAGGTTACAAAAAACCCTCATATTTCATGAATAATGTATTCTCTTACAAAAGCAAAACAGACAATAATAGTAAATAAAAAAAACAATGTTACATTTTAGAAAATGTCATAAACCAAATTAAACAAAAAAATGAAACATTTAGGAAAACAAAAGTAATTTCCAGAAATCACAAATAAAAATTTGGTCCTTGCAGTCAGTAGTCAGCAGCCATAAATACATAAAATGTATTTCACTGATTGGATGATGGAACCCAGTATCACTCCATACCCAATAACTGTTGGTTGAAATGATGGACACACATCATCATCCAATCAGTAATGTCCCTGAGACGATCGAACTACAGGTGTTGGAGACAATCTCACCTCTGTCTTCCAATTCTCTTCATCCCCTGATGAACTCCAACATTCTTCTCTGGAAGCATCCTCAAACCAAATTCACCATCCATGGTTCTCTTTCTCCACATAAAACCTTTTAAAGTTTTCACAAATGTTCACTTCCGACCTCAGTGATTGTTCTGACCCAAACATCCAATGAAGATGTCAAACTAACAGTATGAGGGCAGATTAAACTGAAAAACACACAATTTAGTAGCAACTAAAAAGAGGACTGACTTATTTGAACCCAGAGAGAAGATCTTCTTATCACAGGTTGCCTATTCTATCAGGCTGCTGCATTAATTCCACTCATTGAAGGACATGACTGCTCATTCTTCTGTTCTAACAGAATGATTTAATTCATCATGTGATATTCAGGGCGGCACATTCTCAGTGTCAATGTAGTTTAACATAAATTACATTTGACTGTAAAGTCAATGTGGGTTACGAAACACAAATGACTTATTAGAAAGAGCAGTTGAGCCTGAGATCGGTGAAATAGAGATGTTCGACATGATTCTTTACATTCCATCGTAATAGAGAATATTGTGTTTCATAATGACAGAACTAGACGAAGACGCCAATCATTAAGTCTCTGGATGAGCTCAGCTGTCAGAAGACTGTTGGTCACTGTTAGAGCTCAAGTCAAAGCAGAACTTGTTCAGGTGGAATTCAGATTGATGGTCAATGAGGCAACACAGCTGATGACTTGGTCACTTTACCAATTGGCGCCATAATTGATTCACAGCTAAGGAAAAAAAACTCATTGATTCGGGGTCAAGGGGTTGCTGGAGCAAACCCAGCTAGAGTTTTCTTGAAGGCGAGCTTCACCCTGAACTGGTCGCCAGTCTGTGGCACAACAACACAGGAGTCATATTTACATTTAGGGGACAATTTAGAAACACCAGTGAAGCCTTTTTTGTGGGCTGTAGGATAGGACTGTCATGATTAGTCGATTAGTCACAACTATGTTGACTTTTGAAACAATTTATGACTAAATTAGTCTTTGATTAGTCATTTTGTTTCACCTCAAAACTATGGTGCGCACTTTCTAAGGCTGCATCTGCCATTGTCTTTGACTCACATATACGCAGTAGTGCTAATCTGGGTCAGAAGTGATGTCACAGGAAGTTCTGGGAAGACTCGGTTACCATGACAACACGATAACGGAGCCTGAAAATGTGGGAAAAACATCTACAAGGCAGAACTTGTGTTCCAGGGAAGCACTAGGACAGGGGTCCCCAACTGTCTGTGTCCGGACCCCGAGACCCTTTTATCCGGACCGCCAAGCATTTTACATAAAAAGCGTGAAATTACATTCATCTTAGCCCACAATGATTTTTGAACTCTCAGCCCGCATCTGTTTGCTCAGCTGTTGGACAGGACAAGTTAGCAAAAAAAAAAAGATTATTAGTTTGTGAAAGAACACACATGTTCCACTACAAGGAAGCTAATTATTAGAAATCTTTTTTTTTTTTTAATTCAATATAGTTTTGTATATTTAAATATTTTCAACAAAAATGAACGACAGAAATAACTTTTGAGACAATAAGCTAAATTTAACTACAAATTGCAATGAAATAAAAGAAAAGTGAATTATTGTCTGAAGGTTTTTTCATGTTCAGACGCCGGTCTACAGAGCTGACGGGGTTACCAAACCTCTTACCAAATTAGTTGGGGCCCCTGCACTAGCGTGATGAATTGGTACCTGAAGAGGAAACACGTTGTGACTGAGTATAATAAGAGGCTAAGCTAACATTAGCGGAAACTTACGAGCAAAATTTTTTCCTTTGAATCCTTACAAACTCTACCCCATCGGAGCGACATTTCTCTGCTGAAATGCTAAGTTTCCTGCTATAATTCTATAGCCCAAGTGTTTAAGTAACCTTTAAACACTCAAACGTGTCGTGTGTGATATTTCACTTTTTTTTTTTTTTTTTTTGCTTATTTAGGGAGAAAGATACAGATTTTCTTGTAGTTTGATATTAGAAAAAATTAAACTTTAAACAATCAAAACTTGTTCATGTACATTTGGAGTTTTTCTCACGAAAAACAAAAAAAAAATCAAATTTTGATTTTGTTTTTTCACATTTTAAATAGTTTTAACACTATTATGAAATAGAATAAATTCTAAAACGATGATGGATATTGGGAATTGCATTTCGTTGGGAAAAGGGGGCCAAAGCGTTCATTTGTAGGACATTCTCTGACACTTTCATAGTCAAAATGAGCAGAAAAGTCCAATTTTGAGGTTTAGGTGTGAAAAATGCTAATATCCAACCTCCTCCTGCTCCAGATTACATTTCTCTGTGTAATATTTCTGCTTCCTTTCTCTGTTTTAACACACCGTTTTAGCAGCATAAGCTGACATGTAGATGAGAAGCGTCTCTTCCTCCCACCAGGGGGGGTTTCACCTTAAAAACCATCCGTAAAGGTCACGGCTAAGAAAGGGTTTTAGGAAAAGACTTGTAGAATATTCCTAACAAAGCCCTTCATGTTCTGTGTGGCTGCTCAGCTCTATCTTCACATTGATTAAAACAGCTGATGCATACATCTGTTTTGACTGAATGTGTCTGACAGAATCCAGGAAGGAAAACAATCAAAGGCTTAATTAAGGACAAGTCAATAAAATGTTTAGACAAAGATAAGTGTCTTATTGTCATGTAAAGGTGACGTGTGGCTTTGTAAATAATAGTAAAATGTCAAATGAGGAGCTTTTATAAAAAGATGAAAATATGGATTGACCAACAAAGAACGTCTTTCAGACAAACGGAGCTCTTTAACCACTACACTTCCACAAAGAAACACTAAACTACCATCCTGAGCTCATGAAAATCCTCCATATGGAGAAACAAAAACTTCTTCTCAGACATTTCTGCTCCGACCCAATTACTCCGCTGCGAGAGAACCCAGACTGTTGTAATCAGAATCGGAAATTCTACATGTGAAATGTGCTTTGGGGTAAAGAGGAGAGAAAACAACTCAAGAGGAGAAACTTCCTGGTAGGGAGTGCACTGGTGCATGCTGGGTGTTTGAACTTCATTTTCACTAAAAGCTTATGTTGTCTTAAAGATGAAGAAATGGCTAATTGGGCGTTTAAGACGGAAGTTAAAGCTCCACTTGGAGCCACAGCTTACTGACGTCTTGGGGATTTTTACTTCACGACACAACAGCAGAAGAAGTGGTAGAACATCTTTGGGTCGTTTTCTCTGGTCAACGAGCAACAGAAACGTTTGAGGAATCTGGATTCAAACTCTAAGACCTCGATGTTCCTCAGAGGGGTGGCTGCTCAGTTTGTTCTCTTAAAAGAAAATCAGGGATTTTACAACTGTACTAATTATTCAGTAAAGCAGAAAAATTGAATTTTCATGTAATCACATGTTTAAAAAATGCCTTTTTTTTCAAAATAAAGCACCAAAGAATGGCAAAGCTCCTTAATTTAGCACAGATGATGATTTTTAAAGATAATATGACTCATAAACATATTTAATAACCCGGCATAACCATAAATTAAGAAATCATGAGTACATTAATGTCAAATTCACCAATTATTTTGAAAATAAAGCACCTTAGAACAGCAAAGATCCTTAATCTAGCAGTGAATAGGATTTTTAAAGTTAATAGGACTAATAAATATCTTTAAAAACATGTTATCAACATAATTTATTAAACTGTGAATACATGAAAGTGTATTAGAAGCTTTCGTCCACAATACTTATTTCTCAGTATTTGTCACAATAACCATTCTTGCTCTGATTACTTCTTCTTAACATCTTCGTTCAAAACCTAATTTCTTTTTGAAGATATTTTTTTTTCTGCAAGTTATTCCTGTTATAAACCGACCAATCAGATGCCTCAGTTCTTTTACTTGGTGCTAAGAAATCAAACTTCCCATAAACTCATAAGATATCATTAGAAAGGCCAGGATGTCATTGTTTCAATTAAATCTAATCAATTAGAATAAACTTTGATTAATAGTTACTCTCTAATGCCTTAAACTCCTCTCTCATTTATTGTCATTTATTTACCCAGTTCCTAAAAACTTTCACAAATTCATCACTCAAATGACTTTTATTTCAGCATTAAAGGTTTTTGGAAAAATGTGTTTTTTGAAGAAGACTTGACGAGACTTTTCCACTTCAGAACACAAAGATCTGCTCTTCCTCAGCATCCGTTTATCCGGTCTTTGTTCAAACCATCTCTTGTCTTCGAGTCACTCTTTCAATCTCAAATGAGTTTGACCTTCCTCGACCCTCAACGCCGACAGAAAACCGTCTCTGCTTCACAGCTTTTGTTAAAAGGGGTTTTTGAGGACGACTGTTCCTGTGGAAAATTTACAAGACTTCAGACTTCGCCGTGTTACAAACTAAACTTCATGTTCAAAGATTTAAACAAGCTGCAAGAAAATGAAGGGAAATGTTGCAGAAAACAAACATGATTTTAAAAAGACAAACTTCCTTTAAGTCAAATGTAAAGTCAAACTTTTCACCATAAATACACATAAGTACCACATGTTGATTAAAAGTTTGTTAAAGTTCATCAATGTGGTCACAGTAAACACATTTTTGAAGGAATGTCGCTTTCTGCTGCGCTTAGATAAACTAGAAACACTGAAAGTTTCTGCGTCACAGAAATAGAAATCAATGAAATTCAATAAATTCTCTAAAAACAAACAAAAAAAAAACAAAAAAGAAAAAAAGATGGAGTTTAAAAATGTAAGAAAACTTTTATTTTTGCAAATTTCTTTCTCTAACAAGGCAGGCTCATTATGTGGGATGTGTGGGTAGATCACAGGCCATCAAAAATAAATTAACAAAAAGATAAATATATATTTTAAAAAAATGTTCTCAGAATAATCATCCTCACTGTGAAGTGCGTCACTCTAATGACAAAGAACGGCCAATTAAAGATCCTCTGATCCGTCACTGCATGTGTTTAATTTTTTTTTATTTAAAAAAAAAATGTTCCCAGTAGTGTTTTAATTACGATTATGGAGTTTTAAACCAAACTTCCACAACATAAATGTCTTAAAAAGCCATTTTCATCCAAAATCTCCTCTGAGGGGGCGTGGCTTTTGGAGCTGAGCTGAGCAGCTCCGCCCCTGACTCCCCCCAGTCTGAGTGAAATCCTTACTGTATTTTTTCAAACCATGAGGTTCACCAAAAAAACTAACGTTTGTTCAAAAATAGAAAATCTGCTCTATAACTGGCCTAGATTCTGGCTGTGCTTACTGGACTTGGTTTTCTGTGATAAACGGATATCAGAAATCTACTAGTTAAACTTGTGATTCACTTACTTCTTATGTGACTTTTTAATTTTACACTTTTCATTTTTCTTTAACCACAAAGGAGGGGTAAAAGAGTCACATGTGGTGGAAACTAGGACAGAGGAGGAAACTAGGAAAAATATTGCTCAGAATGTCTGCTTAGGCAAAACAAGACTTCGCAAAGTCAAAGTGGCTGGTGTTTGTTTAAATGCTGGATGGTACTGATGAGCTGATGGAGATCAGCTGTGCTGGAAGGAAGGTGGCTGATGGGACTTGTAGTGAGGCAGTGGAGGTTAAAACTCTGGTGAGGGCTCCCTCTGGTGGACGGAAGTGACAATGACAATCGAACACGCAATATGTTTGGTTGTCATGACATCTAAGAACACCGATTAAAAAAGCCGTGAAAGGCAACATGACAGAAACTTTTTATCATGTTGTAATCTATTCATCTGAATTGATCAAAATAATGATCTGATTCACTTATAAATCTGGTCTTCGTCATCTCAAAAGTGTGAGTACCCCTGATTTAACCTCTCAATTTTACAAGTTCGAACTTCTGCTACGAGACCACAGTTACCAGTGAAGTGAACACAGATCTGCATGTACTGCAGCCGAGTATTTATAAGACAAAAAAGACTTTTCTGAGCTTTTATTCCCCTTTAAAGTGTTTGCAAAAGTATGTAACGTGTGTTTGCTTTGGAGCTCTTAACCTTTCACTGTTCGGTACTTTTCTTTTCTTAATATTTCCAGTCAAAATTTCTTTTTAGCACAAACCACAACTTTGTTTGTTCTCCTATTTGCAGTCATGAAATACTTAAGTGGTAAATTAAAGAAACACAAAGTTTGAAACACATTGCTCTGTGCTGTAAACTAGAGCCGAGCGTTTCATTACGTCCAGGAAGGAATTCATCCATCTCACTGATCCAAAGACACCAGAAAAGCTTTAAGATCCAGAACATTCATTCAATGTTCATAAAAGTATTTAAACAACATAATTAAACACAAGCAGAGCACTGAACTTGTTTAAGTCGGCTCCAGACTGTGTTGTTGACAAACGTCATGTTAATGAACTAGCAGACGCAATTACATTATTCAAATGTTACAAGCGAAACAATAAATCAGTCAGAAAAGTGAAACTCCACTGTTTGAGAGCTCAACAGGAGTCCAGAATAAATGATCCTCGACTAATTCATCATGAGGGATTTAGAAACAGCTTTTGACAGTCAAAGAGAAACGAGCGTCACCAAATGTAGAAAATATTTAAATAACTTAGAGGACAGCAGCTTTGAAACAGATGAATGAAACATCGATGATTCATATTTACAATTAAAAAGATGATGGTTAAAGCTCTATTATGAATATACACAGAAAATACATATATATGGAGGCCTGTTGTTTAACATTCAACAAAAATGGAAATAAAGTACAAACAAATATCAAAAATTGCTTACATTTCAGAATTTACAGATTTTTGTCACTTTTCAGATGTAAAGTTGTGAGTAAATAAAGTTACAGTGTTGAAACTTATTTAAGTTTAAGTTCTTGATTAAAAAAAGATAAATTCCTGAGCTGATTAAGATCAGATTATTTATTTAAAAAAAGACATTACTTTGGTTATATTATATGTACATTTTGGCTTTTTTTTCAGCTTTGTTTGGAAAGTTTGCCAAAAAAGTTTTTTTAAAGTTTAGTTATTTCATCGGTTTCTTTTGTAAAGCAAAAATTGCAATCAATACAAAATTCCCAAATAAATGAGAGAATGGCAAAGAGAAAATAGAAGAAAAACAACAAAAGCTTTCATTTATTTTCTTGATATTTAAGCATCAATATCTCTCATGTAAGGAGAAGATATTCTTAATTAATAATAAATATATTTTAGAAAAAAAATAAAGAAATGTAAAGGAAAGAAAGATAAAAGATGGAATGAAAATAGCAAAATAACAGAAGGCCAATTTAGAAAATAAAAAAAAGAAATAGGCTACTTTTGTTATTTTCTCCTGTAATTGAACTATTGTTGTATTTGACATATTGTTTTCTGCAGCAAACAAGAAGCTCTTTCATCAACTCCATGGACACATTTTGATTTGTCTAATCAGTGATTATTTCTTCCTCCCCAGCATCATCCATGAGCGAGATTGATCTGCAACCGTCAATATTTAAAGAGCCAAACGGGTCAATTTCTCACCAACAATAACAGCGGGAGACACAAAGTCTTACAAAATAAGACACTCCTTTAACTATTATGATAAAAATCAACACATTATTATTATTGTGCATGAATAAAACATTTACATTACAAGAATAATAGCATTTTTTTAAAATATGAAATCGGTTATAACTTTTGAATTGACTCCCTTTCAAAATAAAAGATCATTTCAATGCAGCAAATGTAGTATTTAGTTAATGACAGCAGTAATTTAAAAAAAGCCATTTATTTTATAGTGTTTGGTGGAAATTCATACATGTATCTAAGTAGAAGTAATTCAGAGCTTTTGGTGACCCTCACACTGTTTTCCTACCATATGACACAATAAAAACACTTGAAACAGCTTTGTGTGAATTCTGGTTGTGCTTTCTGACCTCGGTGGTACACGGCGCTCTGTCTAAATGTTTTAGTACGACTATGAAACTGTAAGACTTGATGGATTGTTGTAGTATTGCAGGTATTGTAGTCAGGAGCTCAGTGGAGCGATACGTACTATTCTTCAAATGTTGGTGAATAATTTGGATAAGGTTTGACTGTTTAGATAAATGTGCCTCACAGTTAGAAAATAGGCTACTTATTAAAATAAGAAACGTTCAATTTTCTTCTGCTTGTTTGAATAACAAACCTTTGTAACCCATATGGAACTAGAAAAGTTGCATTACCTGCAGAAACGCTGAATGCTTTTTGCTAAATGTAGTCGCTGAAGATGCTGAAGCTTTTTGCAGAAGAAATTTACTGTAATTGCTGAAGGCATTTGCAGAAAATGCTAAAGCTATTTGGGTTGTGCTAAAGTTGCTAAAGGACTTAAAATTGCAGAGAGTGCACAAAGAATTTAAAGACAGATGCCAAATTAGACAAAAAAAGCTAGCACGTTGCTAAAATAGTAGCTTAACTCAGAATTAGCTTGAAAAACATCAGTAGATGCCAAATTATTCAAACAAAAAAGCTAGCACGTTGATAAAATATTAGCTTAACTCAGAATTAGCTAAAAAAAAAAAAAAAATATTCAAAGAGCTAACATGCTGCTAAAACAGTTCCTTAACTCCCAATTAGCTCAAAAATCCTCAGTAAATGTAATATTGCAAAAATGTTAGCATGGTGCTAAAAAAATTAACTAAACTCAAAATTAGCTTCTTAAACCTCAGTAGCATCGATGTGCTTAACATGCTGAACGTTCTGATACCAATATTGCATAAGTTTTAGAGTATGCAAAAAAAAAATGATTAAAAAAAAAAAAAAAAACGTGTAAATTTTTGTTGAGTCTCAATAAATGTGTAAATAATTTAACTATACTAAAAGTACAAGCATGAATTTCCTGAACATGCTAAATGATTTTAATTGCATAAATTGCATACATTTGCATTCATTTTCAATAGGGCAGAAATCGCATAAATTACGTAATATTTTAAAAAAATTTGTTAAATCTACAAAAAGTAAAAATACAAGCGATAATATCCTTAACGAGCTGATTGCAGAAATTGCTGAAAGTCTGATTGAATTTTTACAGTACAAAAAATGTACGGAAGAGAAACTAAGAAACAGAATCACTGAAGTGAAAATGCTTTGAAGCATTAACACAGTAAACGACAACATTAGCATTTTAGTAAATAAATAACTACAACAAAACCTTTATTGATTCAATTTTTGTCCTTACATTGAAAAGTGTGTTTTTACCATAAAAACAACCTTTTTTGTTTTTAAATGTTGATTCAAATGTCATATTTTACAAACAACTGTCTCCTTTTATTCATTCGTTCTTCATCTCTACTGAATTATCGGGGTTTACAAAGACATTTGTGTTTTAGCCCAAAAACTGCAATTCTGACTTTAAAACATCTGCATGAGCTCAATCCAAAGAAGAAGTTCACATTTTATTTTCAATAAGTGGCCACAAATCTTCATTTTTATTTCCCATTAAGACGTTTCGAGGCTTAAACTATAGACCAGAAGCTGCTACGTATGTTTTTAAGGTGATTAGGTGGCGAGAACTTTAACGTATTCACAATCAAATCTGCTCTCATCACATAAGGACAGAAACTTTTAAAGCTTTAAAAGCGGCTCTTGTTAGAGGAGCCACTGTCGAGACGCTGTTATTTGTAGCTGGGTTTCCGAGCAGCACAATCGGAATCGGAGCAGAGGTGTGATTTATGCTCACAGGTCCTTTGAAGAAAAAAAGCTTTCAAGGTGTAAAATGTAGCTGCAAAACATCAAGATGAGAATCAGCACTGAAATGCAAATGAAACAATCACATTGTCATTTTGGAGACTTGGTTGCAGGTAGTTAGCCGTGTTATTTGCATAACCTGTGAATTTTAAAAAGACTGTTTGAAAGTGAGGACGGCAAGCGTCGCACCTCCAAAAAATGACACTTTTTAAATCAGACGCGATTCTGAATCTTCAGACGGCTGAGAAAGTTTTTTAACAAGCTTCTAAAAACACTTTCAACACAAGTGAGGATGAGTAAACAATAAATGAGAAAACTCAGCAAATGACCAGGAGATGCGGCTCCACATGTGGATCTTTATCTCTCCGTGGAGGCTCTCTGGGTGAAGAAAAATAAAATCATTTTCAAAAAACTTAGAGTTTAGCTCCTATTTTAGCAACATGCTAACGTTTTTTGCTAGTTTGTTGTCTACTTTGGTTTTTAGACAAATTTAGAGTTTAGCTCCTATTTTAGCAACATGCTAACGTTTTTGACCAATTTGTCTCCCATGGAAATTTATGCTCATTTTGAGTTTAGCTAGTATTTTAGCAAGATGCTAATGTTTTCAGCTAATTTGTTATCTACTGAAGGTTCTGGGGGATAATTTAGAATTTAACTTCAATTTTAGCAACATGATAACATTTATGACTAATTTACTTTTCTGAGGAATTTTAGGCTAATTTGGAGTTCAGCTAGTAATTAAGCATCAAGCTAGCTATTTTTTTTCGGCTAATTTGACCTCTAATGAGGCTAATTTGGATTTTAGATAATATTTTAGCAATATGGGCTAACAAATGTTGCTAATTTGCCATCTACTGGGGTTTTTAGGCTAATTTAGAGTTTAGCATTTCTTTTAGCAACATGCTAACATTTTTGACTGATTTAATTTATTGAGGAATTTAATGCCTATTTTGAGTTCAGCTAGTAATTAAGCAACAAGCTAAACTTTTCACTAATTTGGCCTCTACAAAAGGTAAAAACATTGTTTTAATCCCATTTTGAATCATGCTATTTTCTTTTTATATTTTTGTTTTTGTTCGTGCAAAAAATGTTTCTAATGATTCACATTTGGTCAGTAGAAAACGGGCCCAAAAAGCTCTTCTATTGTTAAAGGTTGCCGACCCCTGTGCTATTTGTTATTCAAACGAATAACGAAAATCCCACAGACTTCTACAGAGAAATAAACACATATCGCTCGGTCATTCTGTTGGTCAGAATAACTGTTTTCAAGCATGTTCTTGATATTCCTCGTTATCCAAGTTATTCAACTCATAAATAGACCAATCAGACGCCTCAATAAAAGTGGGTGTCACAAACAAACTTCAAACAAACTTCAATTCAATTCAATTCAATTTTATTTATATAGCCCAAAATCACAAAGAGATTTG